>NC_051127.1:175696-197808 GCF_014839805.1 Manduca sexta | reverse complement strand
GGCCGTGACGGTTATTAATGAAAAAACATATCGTCAGTATTTCAGTAACATACCATTGTCAAATACCGTAAAGAAATTATTATCGTATACAGGTAATGTCATGAAATGTTCGGGGGTAATAAATGTTCCCATAGAATACGATGGAAAGCAACTTCCATTGACATTTACATAATACGAGACAGGGGTCCGCCTTTGCTGGGCCGTGATTTTCTCAGTGCTTTTCAATTACAACTCAATTCTTGTAATTTTATTAATAATTCCAAACCCGACGTTAGTAATTTACAAAAACGATTTCCTCGGGTATTTTCAGACAAACTAGGTAAGTTTAACAAATACGAAATAAAACTGAGATTAAAAACGATGCTAAACCTATTTATTTTAAGGCACGCCCGATAGCCTTCGCATTACGTAACAAAGTAGATAACAAATAGATCGCTTGGTAAGTTTAGGTATCCTGAAACCGGTCGAACACGCAGTATGCGTCGCCTATTGTTCCGGTACTGAAACGCGACGGGTCCGTCAGAATATGCGCCGATTACTCCGTGTCAATAAATAAACAACTTTTGGTAGAACAATATCCATTGCCTACTGTTAATGAGTTATTCGCCAAGTTGTATGGAGGCCAACAATTCTCCAAGTTAGACCTCTCTATGGCTTATAATCAGTTTGTATTAGACAAAGAATCACAGTGTATAACTTGTATAAATACACACCGGGGTCTTTTTGTATACACGCGTATGGTATTCGGCCTTTCAAGTGCGCCGGCAATCTTTCAAAGGGCTATGGAGTCGATTTTATCGGGTGTTGACGGCGTGTTATGTTTATTGGACGACGTCTTAATTACAGCCGACAACAGCAAATTGCATTTAGAAAGACTTCACATTGTTCTGCAAAGATTACAAGACGCGGGACTCATTTTACAAAAAGATAAGTGTGAGTTCTTTAAAGATGAAATTAATTATTTAGGATATGTAATTAATAAAAATGGGTTAAAAAGTCACCGGATAAGGTTAAAGCAATTTTAAGCGCTCCGGTACCGGATAATGTAAATAAGTTACAATCTTTTTAGGCCTGGTTAATTACAGAAATTTTGTTCCCCGACGCTTCCAGTATTTTAAGTCCTTTATATGAGTTATTAAAAAGGGTATCAAATGGACTTGGAGTAAAAGCCATAACGAAGCATTCTGTAAAATAAAAAATATTATCATCGGACAAAGTTCTTGCACATTACAATCCTCAGTCTAAACTAATTTTAACAGTAGATGCCTCGCCAAATGGATTAGGGGCAGTATTGTCTCAAGTAGGGGAAGACGGCGCGGAAAGGCCATTATCATTTGCATCGCGTACCTTAAATTCGGCAGAAAAGCGCTATGCGCAGATACAAAAAGAGGCAACTGCGATAGTTTTCGGCGTGAAACGATTCCACCAATATTTATATGGGCGGGCAAATCCTTTTATATTGCGCACCGATCACAAGCCACTTGTCACTATATTTGGACCGCACAAAGGTATTCCCGAGGTATCGGCAAATAGGCTGCAAAGATATGCAATTTTTCTCAATGCATATAATTATGTTATCGAGTACATTCGTAGTGCCGATAACTGTGCGGACTATTTGTCTCGCGCGAGCCTCCCCGAAGTCGGTGGCGGTGGAGGGCAAGTGCATGATCCGGCCGCCTCGGCCGCTGTGCCCGCCGCTGCAGACGACCGAGCAGCATACGTAAACTTTGTTTTTGAGGGTAATTTGCCGATAACCTTAGATCAATTACGCGAACATACGCGAAAGGATATTACTTTATGTAAAGTTATACAATACGTTTTACAGGGCTGGCCTAGGAAAATGGATAATATAGGTTTAAAACCTTATCATAAATGTAGACTTCAGTTGGCTTTTGAAAATGGGTGCCTTATGAAGGGTCACAAAGTTGTTATACCCAAGCTCTGCAGAGTACTGTATTAAATGAATTACACCACTCTCATCTGGGTATAGTAAAACAAAAGCAGAGGCGCGTTCACGATTTTGGTTCCCGAACATAGATAATGCACTGGAAAAATGATAAGTGCATGCAACATTTGCATTCAACTCAGACCAACACCGCCGCGTGCGCCCCTGGCAACATGGCAATTCCACCGAAAATATTCTAGAGGGTACATCTAGATTTTTTAGGACCTATTAATAACCGGATGTATTTAATTATTGTAGACGCATACTCCAAGTGGGTAGAAGTATATGACACATCCAATGCATGTACTACGAGTGTTGTAATTGAAAAACTTTGCGAATTTATGTCTCGATTTGGGGTCCCCACACTATAGTAAGTGACAATGGATTAGCTTTTACATCACAAGAATTCCAACAGCATTGCTTACTCAATGGTATAACTCATATAACATCGCCGGCTTATCACCCTGCGAGTAACGGGCAAGCAGAAAGCTATGTGAAAATAATTAAGAAAGGCCTTCGAACCAGTTTACTGTCATCGGATAATCAAAACCAGTAAATTGAATTTGTTAAAATACTTATTTCACTATCGTAATTCGGTACACTCTGTCACAGGCCTTTCTCCGGCTCAAATAGTATATGGCGAAAATCTTAGGTCACGTTTAGATTTACTTAATCCTAAGCCCGTGCGGCCGTCCTCGTCGTCAATCACATCTCTTACTGACCGTGTTAAACAACAACAGTGCTCGCAGAATAAGTACTATGGCGGTAAAACAGTGTTATAGTGTTAATGACAAAGTTTTATACAAAAATATTTTAATGGTAATAAGTTTGTTTGGTGCAAAGGAATTATTGTAAAAGACTCGGAAAGGTTTTATATTTAATTAAAGATGTAGTGCATTTAAAGTTATTAAAAAGCACAAAACCAAATTATTTTGTTCCGAGGCGATCAGGATGCCCAAAGTTATGACTACATGGATGGCGATAACTACGATGAAAGTGAGCAGTGCGTCACCGTCGCGCCTAACTCGCCCCCGACTGTGAGGGAAGAGGAACCGAGGCCGGAGGACGTGGACACGCGGTCATCGTTGTCGTCACCTTTAACAGAGGTGCCTCCCTCAAGGAGTACTGTTAGACTATTGCGACCGATTCCTAGAGTTAATTATAAGGTGTAAAATTGTTATTCTTAAAAAGTATAGTATTAGTATTTCTTTGTATTGTGTCCTTTTGAAGGGGAGAAGGTGTTATATATGTAGTTATAAGTATAGCGTGCTGCGTACACGCCCTTGTCGATGGGCTAATAAATTAGTGCGTTACGAGCCAGCGTTTGTTTCACTCGTGTCCCGTATTGCATACTTAACATGCCGAAACTCCAAAACATTAAGTTTCGTAACTAAGAGAGGTACTCGCCGTCACAGAAATGTAAACAACTATGTACTTATATCGATTACATCATATCTGGCGTGAGTTTTGTAATTGTATGTTGTAACAACCGTGAAAATATTATAGTACGCAACGCATACGAAAGGTATGGGGTAAAAAATTATCAGATTTCAAGAATTATTTATAAAAGAGGTGGATATTTATTTGTTTCTAAGACTAAGTTAATTGTACCTGACATTTGAATTTACTGTAAACAGATGGACGAGCAACAACTCAAATAAATATAGTTGTTCCATTTAGATAAAAAATATAACTGTAAAGGGCTTAAATATTATAGTTATTGAAAGAATTTTCAAAATTCAAACTGTTCCAAAGATTTGTCCGTTCAAACAAAAAATACACCTACCTTTAGCTTGTAACAGTAATAATATCAACATTTATACCTATTTTTAGATATGAATCGTATTTTGCTAATTTTACAAACACTTTAACGTCGTGATAAGGAACACGACTAACATCCTGGTTGCTCTGACCCCATCGTAATAATGTCCCAATGCCCAAACTTATGACGCACCATCTGGACTGCGTAGTTTCGGTGCATTTGTTGCGCCTTTCACCCGATGTTGCGTCACACTCGCCACGTCACGGTAGAGTTCACTCACATCTTACGACATATAGGAGTGAGAATTGCCGAGTTAACAATTAAATAATTTAGTCTAATTTATGATTGGACGCCTGATCAACTTATGATTTATTTTAATTATAATCTGGATGCAATTTTGAACAAATTATTTTGGAAAAACGCACACAAAGTGTTTGCTTTACCTCGAAATTGAATCTTCATACAGACCAATACGATCCTAATTAGTTTAATTGGGGAATTTTTATTATATCACAGGTCGACAATTTATAATATAATATATATTTAAGGTATTTACTTGTCATTCAAAATTAATATTAATGGTATCAATTTGAATGATGTGCATTCTCAATCTGTATTTTAAGTGTTTAACTAATAAGCCGATTTTGATGAAATTTTAATCAGAGATAAAGAACATACACAGACAGAAACAATCCCAAGTTAAACCGTGAGCCAAAGCTAGTCGATCATAAACCCCAGAACAAACAAATCCTTAGAGGTCACTCACATCTTTGAAAATATCTCGCAATCTGCAATGGATCGTAAATCCTGATGAATTTCTGTTGTTCTAAGCTTGAGATGTTTGATTTGAAAATATTGATAGATGAAAATCTAAATGGCGACATGAATAAACAAATGCAAATATTTTTAGTTCATGTAGATAGATATTATACTTTATTCTTCATACCTATATTTACTACGGCGCGACATAATGCCTGCACTGCATCTGATGATAAGCGCAATACCGTCTAGATCTTATGCCATTGGACACAATCATGCTAGCATACTTAAGTTCTTCACGCTACGGCGGAAGGACCTAGGATTATAGGAAGGAGGGAACACGCGCGCTGAGGGTGAGCTATGTAACAGATACCAGATCTCACCGGACACCCTCCGTGCTAAACACAATTAATAATTATTGTAATAACTGTACAATATTACAAATTACTTTACTGTACAATTAATAAATTGTAACCTTTAAAATAAAGAGAATTGACCATTGTAATTAAACGAAAATTACATCCTATACAGTGTACTCATTTGTAAAATTAAAACAAACATCGGTAAGCTATTTCAAAGCCTTAATGGTGCGGCGAAGAAAAGAATCCGCGAACATATTGGTTCGAGCCATGGTTTCCACTTTAAAGAATGCATACATACAATCAGTAGAGAATCTTGCATTTATAATCAGTTTTTTGCATCTAGTGTATTAATTAGTTTTGTATCTGTGTTTGTGTTTATATTTGACTAAACTTTATAAAGGACTCATGTACTGATAATATAACTAACTGATGATGTATTGGGTCTAAATAATTAAAAATAATCTATGAAGTTAAAACCATTTTCGAACGCTCTTCAATTATTTTTAATTTGTCGCGTAATTTCATTCGGCACAAATTAATTTCACATAGCATTAGTCGTAAGCATTTGTGTTCAGAGTTGAGCGTGCATGAAATACCCGACTTCACGTGAACATTCGCCTTTAATGTTTGGTTTTAAAGTAACCTAATTACCGAATTAGCGGGTTGTTTTAAATTGTATATTGAATTCAAAAAGCAACGAATAAATCACATACTGCCTCTGGATTCCGGGTAAACCTAACATTTAAAATATGGAATGTGATTTGAGAAATTGCGACAATCTTAATAACAGTATGACCGTATGCATAAGTGATGGTTCCGCTTCCGCCAGTATTTTCTACGACTCGGTATAGAGTATAGACCTGTACAAAAATATACAGTATATAAAAAATTAACAATGAAATGCTAGTATTAAGTACTACTATTAAGTGTATATTATGAACTAAATACGCAACTCAATCATTAAGTACCAAAATTCCTATTAATTGATTCTACGCACACCTTTGAAGGGGAAGGCAGAGGCGCAAAGGGTGCACACACTTTCTACCCTGTCATTTTCATCAGTGTGTACAGGCGTCCCGTAATACAAATATACACCACCGAGATATTGATATTAAATAGTGACATCATCAAACTGATTTATGTGTTAAACACTAGCTGAAAAAATATGATTAACAAAATAAAAATAAACCCTTATTTATTTAAATCAAATACAAACTTGATACTAAATAAAAAAAATTAAATACGCTCGCGTTTTATTTTTTCCTGTTAAATAATAAATCCGCTGTCAATGTCATGCATTCTGTATGACAAAGTTTATTCCACGCGGATTTTGTATAGCGTATAACGTCAATACATATTACATGGCTTAACATATTATTGTGATAAATTGTATGGCATCGCTAGTATATATAAGAAATATTATGTCTTAGGTATCATAAAGGATCAGGCTAGTCAGTTATTTCTTGGCTATTTTTAGCGACAACTTATATGTTCGATTTCGCTAGACTGAGGCCTGTATTCACAAACGTTACTTAACTAAGTACGGAGCAATGCTTTGTTAATAAGTCTGTTTCTCAGTTTCGGCATGACAGCCTTCACAATATATAGGCATAGGAGCGCAGTGATTAGCTCATATTGAGATTCATACTTACTTTGGCTGTCAGATAAACAAAGCTGAACAAGGCCAAAGAAAACTATGAAATTGCCGACACTATGCTTTTGGGCGATGTGTACATACTGATAGTATTATTTATGAATACGGGAGCGAGTCTTATTCAAAAATAAGGTAAAAATGAATATCCTCTCGTAAGGAATTTGAAATAAAATTCCCACTGTATGCTTTTCCAGGGTAAGAGTACCTCACAAATCCAGGAAAATATGGTCTGTGTATGATAAATCCCATTCAAATTCGTTTAGAGGCTTTTAGGTTTAATTCTACAAACATCCAAATTGTAAAATTTTCGCATTAATAAAATTTCTTATTGAAACCCCGAGGAATCTACGCAGTTACCCAATTACTCCGCAACGGTGGCTGTGGGTTCAATATATCCCGCTAAATCGAGCTCAGCTGTTATTGACACGTTCAATCATGATTATAAATGTGCAGATTAGCTGGAAGATGTAATGCGGTGGAATTCAACTAATTATTCTATATTAATATTATAAAGAGGAAAAGTTTGTTTGTTTTGTTTGTTTGTAGGGGGTAATCTTAGGAATTAGTGAATGGATTTTGATTTTTTTTCATTGATAGGAAGCTACAATACTCTTAAGTACTATAGGCTACTTTTATTGAAATTGCCGGCGTGAATATGTTTTTTTGGGATAAAAGGCCCGCTTTTCATTTCCCCTGGATAACAAGTAGCTTATAGCACTCAGAGCTATTAGTGAAAAGAAAAACATTATCGGTTTAGTAGTTCCTGAGATTAGCGCGTTCAAATAAATAAACAAACTCTTCAGCTTTATATAGACATCAACATTCTCGTCTCCCAATGAAAATTAAATATTTTAGTAAGTATATATATTGTTGGTGGCAGGATATATTTTATATGCGTCCTCATAGCGACCACCGTACACCAGGCGTTAAAACTCGCCATAGTAGCCCACGTAAGTGTATCGCGTTCCGGAATTAACCTGTGTATATTAGGTGCCAACAGGCCGGCATAATTGTGTCGACTCGAGGGGTAATCGTCTCTCGTCAGTCGATTTTCTATTGGACCGTACTCCATCAGGTGCAGTGAGGTCACATTGCTGTCCCCGTGGCCCCGTATTAAAAAAAAAACGATATTTATAAATATTAATCTCTGTTGTACAGTTTCATATTGCACGCTCCCGCTAGACATCTGATCTGGCTCAACCGTTACCTCTTAACTAAACGGGCACAAAGGGCTTATCATGCAATCCGAGACTCAAAGAAACAGGCTCTTAAAAGGCTTAAAAAGGCTAGGAACTTAAAAGTTGTGATGAAAATCTGCGTTCTCAAAATGAATTGAAGCTTTTTTATTGTTTGCGATATTTACCGCTGTGGAACGTATAATGATAATTTAATTTATCATAAAGATCACGTATAGAAGAATGGGGGACATCAGAATATTTATTGCCAACATGACAGCTCCACGGTATTGTGGCCCTTGTGAGTAAATTGATATGTCACTTTTTAACTCTGTAACTGATATTTTAAATCGTTTGGTGACACCACAGACAGTTATATTCTACGAAAGAGGTGACACTATCACGTATTAGATCACAGATATCTTCAGTCTATGGTTCACCCACTATACTCCGTACGCTGGTGCAATTGCTTCACCTTCAAAAAATGTATTTCAACGTATGTTATCTAGACTATATTTATCAAGTTAACCACTTTGAACTATTCTAAAATAAACAGTCCATATCAATATTATAAACGCGAAAGTAAATCTGTTTTTTAAGGATTAACGACTGAAATAATTTCGTTAAAATTTGGTATGGAGATAGTTTATGACCCTGGGAAGGACTTGGGCCAGTTTAACTCGGGAAAATTTATAGCAGTACTTTTATCCAGAAAAACTTTTTTCACGTGGGCGGAACTGCGGGCATGAGCTAACATAATATTACGTCATGACGTCATAGTCTATCTGTATGTCTATGTGCAATACGCAGATGCACTCACTATTCCTTCACTCTCATAGTCCTTTGAGACGGCAATCCGCAGGAGCGAAGAGAGATCAGCGCAGGACCAACGGCTTCACGTGCTAACCGAGGTACGGGGGTATCACACCGTCGACTTCCTGACTCGGCGCTCCAATTAAGTAATTTTTGAGAAGAAAATAAACCCAGTCACAATATTTTTGTCTCGATCTGGGATTCGAACCCAAAGCCTCAGCGTAGTATCATAGTCGTACCGCATACGCAACATTTGTAACTAAGCCTTAAATTAGTAAGTTACCCACAAACATATTGTAATAATATCAACCCTGTATTAAATACTGTCCCATTGCTCGGCTCTGGTCTCCTCTACTACTGAGAGAGATTAGGCTTTAGTCCACCACGCTGGGCTAATGCGGATTAGACTTCACATACCCTCAAAATTCTTATAGAGGCCTTCTTAGGTATGCAGGTTTCCTTATGATGTTTTCCTTCACTTAAAGCAAATTTTAATGCACAAAAAAATCTCACATAACTTTAGAAAAGTCAGAGGTGCATTCCCATGAATTTTAAACTGCAGACATTCGTCTCAGCAGTTTGTTCCTATGACAACTAGGCTATAGCTATATAACGAAAATTATACAGTCAGTACCAAAGTATCATTAATATTAACAATATTGAAGAACAGTTTGGTAAATCCATTATTGCGCGATAGATAAAGCCGAGAATCGAAGCGCCCGACGGTAAAGTTTCCCTCTAGTAACCATTATTGTGAGAGTTTGGTTAAGTTTTACACGAAGATTCGCTCCCCTGGCATGACTTGAATAAAGATATAAGACTTATCTGTCATTTAATTATAGCGCTTATTTTTTATAGACAAAACTACTTTTTTATAAAGGCTATTAATAAGTTTTAGCTTATCCAAGCAATATAACAGTAATATTAGGTCATTTAAGCCAGTTTGATCACCTTCTATCCGAATTTCGCGGTCAATCTCAACGGTGATAATAGTACGCAGGAGATATTATAGTGCACACGTATGTGCGCAATACACAGGAGCACTCTTTGTTCCTTCATGGTCTATAAGTGCATGATCAACTGCTTTATGGGATTTCCGAGTCACAGGGGTACCACACCGCCAACTTCCTGTCTCCCAGCGGCGACAGAGTAATTTTTATAAATTAGAAAAAGCCAGTTGCAATAGTTTTTTGGTACCGACCCGGGATTCGAATTTAGGACCTCAGCACGGTAGTTGTACTCATACCGGGCACATATTACATTGCGCCATCGAGGCAGTCAAAAGTTTAAGCCAGATGGGTGGCTAGAAGATACTAGAATATTTCTGTTTTAAATTAGGTACATCAAAATAGATTTCTATAGCCTAAACCACATCTAAGCCAATAAATGTAAACTGCTAGACAATGTCAAAGTCATTAAGTACATCTTTTAAATGTCTTTATAAACAAATAAACCACACCAAAGCAAACCGCTTAATAGAACAAGATAAGAAAGCAATTAGTTACGTAACAATGTCAACGGCCATGTTAAATTGTCTATGAACGCTCCGACTGATTGCGCCGGAGTTCATCGACCAACGCAAACTAAATCGGTGAAAGTATTGTCTAATTAGCATGCGGCCGATGGGTCATTACATCACTTCCTCTTCGTACATAAGAAATAATAACATCCGGCGGACAGATAAAACGTCCGTGACGAGCGGGAACTCATTGGCTCGATTTGAAAAAAGAACGTATTTTATAATAACACAACTAAATGACAACGGTTAAATTCAAAAATACAATCGAAAGTCTTCGTCTATGACAATAAATCTACTTTAGTATTCATTTACATAAAATAAGCGTTGAAGACAGATCGATATTTCATTAAGCGAGGTAATCCTCAACTGTATCTAGTTACATGTGTCCCGTAAATCTTATATTATCTGATATCAAGACACTTGTCTTATATGTAATATAGCTCCTCCAATATCTCACTGAATATTGGAAGTTAGAACCTAAATTACTATAGGGTAGTAATAATTACGTAATGCAAAATTCTATTCTCAAGAAAGGCATACGGTAAATGTGTTCTTTGGTAATAATACATTTTCATAAAGAAACTTTTTTATAATATTAATGCATCTATATTCTTGAAGTGCGGTGAGCGCAACTAATCCATGCATACTTATACTAATTATTATTTATGTCCTGTGATGTAATAGAAGGCAAGTCTATTGACGTATCAGGCAGTTTCAAATTCTCAATACAACTCAGCGCTATTTTATAAAACCAATAAAGACAAAACAAATGTGTTCGTCGAATTCAGAAACTCTTGCTTCATGTTCCAAGTAAATTGTCTACGAAACGGGGTCTCTTAAGACTTATAAATTATTTCTACTTCGCATTCAAACTTATCGATCTTCAGGAACCATTTGAAATCCCGTTCAATCCATCGGGTGAAATACAACCGTTTAAAAATGAAACCTGCTCCAGTAAGTTTGTTTAGAATTCCGCACGCGATCGGCGCGGGAAAGTACAGTACGTAACCGCGGCGTCTCGAGGACACACGCTCAGGCGCACGCCAGGAATCTTCATTAGTGCGTTCTGCCGTACCGTCTGTTGCGACGTGCTGGATGGTAAAGCTTAGTTTTGGATATTCTTTTATGTCGTGGTGTTTGATGTTACTAAATATAGTGGTCACTTAAACGGGATCGTAGTCTTCCTGGCTATTCCTATTCTATTCCAATGTGAAATTTATGTAACATCCTTTTTGGAGTAAAAAGGATAATGCTAAGGACTGAAGTTTTATCTGATCTAATATTGTGCACACGGCTTTCCAATCCATAGCCTATACATTACCAGTAAACCCTGAGTTATGGTCCTCGCAATTGTAATGTTCAGGAAAAAAATCTGAGATCAGTACCAGGAAAAACAATATAACATCGCATTAATTACGATGGTGATTGTATCAGAAGGAAACATGGTATCGTGTTCTTCCATTTTTAACTCCTTTCGAGCGAGAAGATTTGAATTTCATTCAGAAGAACAACCGCAGTCTTGTGATAATAATGTATTAATTCAACGCATTCAACACTTTGTAAATTATTTGTATGTCCTTAGCGAGTCATTAGCACTCGTACATTTTTCTCGAATCTCTGGATTACTAATGAAAAACAACGTTCAACAGTGTGTTCCGCGCTTAAAATATTAACGCAATAATTTCAAAATGGTGTTCAATTAATAGCTGCAAGGTTGAGATCCTTGTTTGGGTGTCAGACATGAATGAATCACATCGGAGGCATGATGGGTATGCGTGTACAATGTAACAATGGCCTATCAAAATTCATAGCTCGCTCGCTTGCACATTGTGGACCATCTGTATACTCTACAAATGATTATGTTTTTAGATTATTATATTATGATGGTCATGGCAACAAATTCATTACAACAATTACAAATTCATGTAGGTTAATTTTATAGAGGTAAAGTAAGTATAGAAAATAATTTTCCAAATCGGTTCATAAATGAGCGAGTTCTGAGGTAACAAACATAAAAAAAAAATCACTTCGATTTGATAACCTCCTCCTTTTTTGAAGTCGGTTAATAAAGGTTTTGAGATCTCTTAAACTACTGTTCCTGGATTTTTTTTACAAATCGATCCTGTATGACATGTCTAGGAATTATAGACATTAATTTAGGTACATCAAGCTGTAGAAAAAAACTGCGATGGATTTGATTCCATAGTACCAGACGCAAAATAAATATTTAAAGATCAAAACTATTTATGTTTGTAAGTAAATTGAACTCGCAGGCAGTTTATATAGGTAAGTTATCGCCCATTGCCACTTCCAAATTAGAAGAATTTTATAAAAGTGCAATAAATTATATCAAGGTAATAATTTACGACATAAGTTTCTCGAATCCCAAAGTTTTCGTTTGAAAAAATAATAGAAAGAAAAATTTTTAAGTTTTGGAGTCATAATTCGTTGACAAATATCTAAATGTAGTTTGTTTTTATCGGCACTTTAGTTTAATATTAAAGCAATTACTTTATAAAAAGCGTAAGATTTTTTGTGTTAATACAAATATGAGTGTCGATATAAATCATTAAAGGTTGAAGTATAGCATGTCATTTTCATGGTCTTTTTAACCCTGCGTGCAGCACGTCATGTTTCCTTATAATCTTATGGGAATATAGGCGTGTATTTATTATAGATATATAACTTCAAGATATATAAACGAATAAAATACACCTTACACAATTTTACAATAAAACGCAACAGAAAATTCCATACAGCATTCATTTCATAGCCAAGCCCACATGTTGAAAACTTCGATAAACTATGACATAATGCGTCAAGTATGTTATAAAAACTTAGTCGTATTCGCAATTATGTGACGACTAGCGAAACAACAAATTTTGTAACTAGTCTGTTATGTGTGGAATCCCATATTACTATTTTGTAATTTATGTTCAAAACTTCACCTTATTTGAAGGTATAAATGAAAAATACTGCACTTGGTCGAGGCTGTTTTATTTAAATCATTAAAATTATGCACATGAATCAAAGCAGATTGTAAAACAAACACCTTTTGGACACCTCGCTTATAAAATAAACAGACTACTTTGAGACTCGAACTGGCACTGCCGATTGTAGATTCTTATTTCTTATTACTGGTGGGACGGTGGCCAATATATTGTGTACTCGAATGAATAATTACCAGAGAAATGTTGCAAATCCCGCCATGATAAATTATTCCGATGAATCAGGCTTTCTGATCTGTATCTCTAGTAAGAATTAGGACATATCTAGCGATCGAAGAATACTATATTACTCGAAAAATACTGGCATACAATATAAAAAAAACGTTGTAGGTACTCTATTTTAGTCAAATTACGCGAACGAAAAAGTGTAAGATTTGGCATAATTAAAGTTCATAATATAGATGAGTGCAGAAAAACTTAAGTATAAATTTAAGTATATAATGTGCTACAAATATATTCAAGTTGACAGTCTAATTTCGATCACTGGACGACCACCAGTAAGAATATGATGAAATCTTACAAGTATTTTGAATAAAAGCACGCACATAAAATATGATGTAGGTTAATTTTATTAATAGACTAGCATTTACACTCACACTGCGCCTTTATCGCTGAAGGGGTAGCTAGAGGTGCAACCAGGGTATCCACTCGTCGCCAAGTGTGTTCCAACTATGACGTGATAGAGGGCGAGCCTATTGCCATATCGGGCACACATTCCAGACTCCGTCCGTAATACTGATCACACTCTAACATTTATATTTATTCATTTGTTCCAGAGGTGGTGTGTGTGATGCAGCGATGTCGATGTTGTCGGTGAGGGCGGTGCTGTTATGCGCGTGCGCATTGCTCCTACATCACGGTACGTTGCACACTTTCTACAACGCACTAATTTTACTGCACTTTAATTGCTGTTTCAATAATTTTATGCTTCATTTTATGAAAGAATATCGAAAGGATCATGGTTATTGAAATTGTTTTTTCCATCACTGTGATGCTTAGAATATTTTTTAATCTTTACTATACATTGACAATATAAAAATATTTAAACCATTTATTTCTCTACACACACATAAATACAAAAAAAATATAAAAGAAAAAAAAAAGCACACACACACACAGTTAACAATACAATACAGTTAATTTTTGTTTTTTTTTTAATACTCTGTATATCAAATAAATATATCGTAATCATACGAGTATTTTGCAAAAGAAGTGTCTTGTCTCTCAGCAAACGGAGAACTAAGAGGAAGATGTCCCTCTGAGGAGGCCTCATGTCCACCGCGAGCATCTCCGTGCAGCGCGGACGACGAGTGCGGAGAGAAAATCTGCTGCAACACGTCGTGTGGGCGAGCCTGCGTCGACCCGCTTTACACCGGTAAATATACTTACTAAGAGAAAGCAGAGGAAGTAAGGCTAAAATTGGATTTGATATTTTAGTTGACATTTTTGCTTTCTATTTATATAAGTCCCTACTTATCGCAAATAAAAATAAAATATTAGAAATATAGAGCTTTGAATTTGATTTTCAGAGATATTATAGTTGCTATTTTTAATTAGCGAAAGGTTTCAGACTGGGAGGTCTTGGGTTCGAGCCCTAGGTCTTCCAACAGTATCTGGATATTTTAAAACAATTGCCTGATAAATGACCTTACAGAAGCTTAAAATGTAAAACAAAGGGCTTTCTGCAACATTTGCAAAAGCTTGTTGTGCCAACCACATATTCGAGTTGAATAAAAGCAGATGTCTTCCATTTAATTGATTCAAACTATTCCCACAATTAACTTCCTATTTTCCCAGGTTGTGAAAATGTAAAGTTATCCACGGAGAGAATATCGAGGGCTCTGGCAGCGGAGAACAGCCGCGGCGGTAGAGGGATGCTGCCGTCCCTCAGGACGCCGCGGTGTCGAACCACAGATGGAGAGTTTGAAGAGATCCAGTGTGATAACGAGATCGTCAGCTCTTGTTGGTGCGTCGATGCAGCTGGATTTGAGGTAGGCTTGAAAGTATTCCATACTTATTACTGCTTTAGATTTAAGTAAAATAGAAATTTGTTAATGTTGAAGTGATTTCATGAAACCGCAATTTGATTATATTTTTACTCCAAAGTATCCATGACTGACAGTCATGTTTGTATCAAACAGTATTATTTGATTTCAATCAACCTTCCGACTAGAGAGTTCTTCTAAACTTATCTGCTTTTTATGATATTACTTTTTAGTCTAGATAAACTCATCAAATCATAACTTGACAAGTCCCTAACCGAACTAATTTATTCCTATATAGGTTCCCGGCACCCGTGCGCCAGCAGCTGGTCTTGTGAACTGCACTAGAGCAGCTCCCTGCGCCGCCCACACTTGCCGCATGCTGTGCCCTCTCGGCTTTGAGCTTGATTCTCGAGGCTGTCCGCTGTGCAAATGCCGGGATCCCTGTACGTCTGTCACTTGTCCTGGACAGCTGTCTTGTCAGTTGGAGGAGGCGCCCTGTCTAAGACCACCTTGCCCGCCTGTGCCTACTTGTAAGTATTTTTCACTAGTGTAGCAATAGATAGAAGCTCCTGTTCAGGTTGATAGGATATATTAATATATTTAGTAAGTATAAAAACATATTTATTAGCACTTTACATACATATGTTTGTAAAGATGGATTAAATGACGAAGGTATTTTCGATCATTTAACTTGGGGTGGTGCAGAGAAATGCAGTAAATAAAATTCTTATGTTGCTTATAAAAAAATATTGCTTCGAAAATAAATGATTTTGTTTATAATATTTTTTTCAACTTTTCTTGTTATTTCTTTACCTTACAAATTATGGTAGTGTTTACTAAGCATTTCTGGAGATAAATATTGATTCATCCTTTCTATCTCCTATTTACAGGTAAAAGAGGCAGAAGTTTACAAAACATATGTCCAGTAGGAGAACCTCTACTAATATCAGAAACAAGCAGACCGTTCCTTTGCGGAACAGACCCTGGAAAACCAAATTGCCCGCCGCTCTACCGTTGTCTTGTCGAATCAGGTATAAATATGAATTTTCAAAAATATTAATTTTACTTTAATATTTCCCTTTGTCAATATTACGAAATTGTTTTCCAATCTATTAAAATCTTAATAACTGACATTTTTATTCCTTCTTAGGAAATGACTACGGCGTCTGCTGCCCTGCATCCCTTGAACTCCAAAAAGCTGGTACATGCCCAGCACCGACGACCACTGACTTGGAATGTGGGACTCCATGCGCCCATGATCTTGAGTGTCCGTCAATGCAAAAGTGTTGCGATGGAGGAGAGTGTGGTCGTCATTGCACGCTACCACACAACGTGACCATGTGCACTCAACAGAAAATGCTCGCTGAGTTGTTGGTGGTCAGTGAGAAGGAAGGCAAGGGATACGTGCCTCAGTGCAAGGACGATGGCTCGTTTGAGTCGAAGCAGTGCTCGAGGAATGGTTTAGTGTGTTGGTGAGTAAGCATTTTATGCACCTATATCGTGAGACGGGCGAGTCGTTCTGGCGGTAACTGCCAATAAACAGTAGAAACACTACCAAGAATTTTAAATCATCAAGGTCTGAATGGCTACAGCTTGAAACATTATATATTCAGTCACTATTTCTTGGCTGCCGAAATATATATCATACTACAAATGGCCCTTGTACACAAGAGACACCATATAGTTGAAACAATACAGTAATATAATGCAAATAGTTAGCACTAGAATACGTCTTGTATTCGTAAGTCTACTTGGTAAATTAGATGTCGTAAATGTTAACCCAGTAAAGCAGTTCACAACTCACGCTGTTACAAAGCTCTGATTAGACGTAGCATAAGATAAACAGCCGCAAGGTATGCAAGCGGGGTATTTGCATACCGCATAAGTAAGTTAAAATAAACTCCAATAGCGACTCCATAAAATGACTTGCTTTCTACGTTCAAGATAAAATCTGATGCCAAACTTGCGAAAAAAATAACTTCATAACGTATGAAATCATTCGAGGTAACTTTCTAATTTTATAATCGTTTAAGTCGGCAGACATTCACGTTTTACTTTAATTATTTTTCGAGATATTTTTGTCCGAAACTTTGTATATTTTCCTCGTGAATAATGACCACAGGTAATGAATGAATTATGTCAAAGTCAAGCGTCGCAGTAGTTGCTGTTCAGTTAAGAGACACTTACAAGTTACAAGTATCCACAAAATCATTATTAAATCTTAATTTTCCCCAAATGGAAGACGAATCTAAATAATTCTAAATATAGTTCTAAACTGAACATTCTAGAATAGGTAAATTGCTACTATAAAATGGACTTTACGAAACTTTCTTCTTTGTTTAAATTTCTATACGGTTTTTTTTAATTTACGAGAACGTTAATGTGACCCCTATTGCTCCTGATGGTAAGTGGAATGGGGTCCGAGAATCTATATAGTGTGTCGACTGAAGAAGACGATCACCCCTTGTCAGTCGACACAATTATAGCAGCCTGTTTGAAACCGGATTTACATCGGCTGATACCGCAACATCAAACACTTATTTGGGTGACTGAAGCGGACCGTAAGGTGGTTGTGCTCCGGACAGATACAAATATCCTATCACCAAAAAATATTTTTCAAGCAACGAAGTCTTCTGTTTCAGGTGCGTAGACACAGATGGCAACAAGCTCCGCGGGTCCATGGGCCCCTCGGCCTCCGTACACTGTTCTCCCACCCCTCTCGCTGCCCGCAGCGGTGCCCGTAGCTCACCTCCTGCGCCCGCGCCCTCTGCGCTGGCATATGCGAGTACGGATACAAGTCCGGCCCTGATGGCTGCCCTTCTTGCGAGTGTGATGACCCGTGTGCTGGTTTCCCTTGTGGAGAAGGCGAGGAGTGCGTCAGGGTTAAGGACGCTGAGTGCTCTGGAGAGTTCTGTACTGGATATCCTGTGTGTAAGTTAATTTCCTTACTGCTTGAGAAATAAGGAGCATTTAAAGATAATCAAGCTGTGTTTGATATTGTAGTTAAAAGATATTTCAATTATTAATAAATTAAAGCAATTAGTTTCCCACTGACTCCGAATTTAAATAATTATTCTCTGCTAGAGTCTTCACTTGTCTTTGAGTAGTAATGATATAATTATAGATAAATCAATGTTACAATTGAAAACATCATTCTTCTTAATTCAACAGGTCGTCCTAAAGTATCATACGAGAACCCGTGTGAGCTAGGCGTCCCAGCGGCAGATGACGACGGCTCCGTGGTCCAGTGTGGTGCGGAGTCAGACTGCCCCGGAGGTCACGTGTGCACTCACACGAGACGTAGCTCCTCTGCCGTCTGTTGCCCAGATCCTCATTACGCTGATAACTCTAATGATACTGATGTTATGGAGGTAAATAATTCAAATTTTGATAGCGTACGTAAAATTTAATTCCGCAATGCAATTCAAATCCGCAATAGATACTTTTTGGAGCAGTCAGTATTCAGATAATTTTAGGTACAAGGATAGTTCTGGGTAACGATTTCTCGTTCACTCACCACGCCTTGATTGGTCAACATTGTATTTATATTACCCTGTAGGGCGTAGTCAGTACATCTTATCTAATTTACTGAGACCTCTATTTTTTACAGGAAAAATACGTCATAATCGCCTTCACATCTTTACATCAGAAACATCTGAATGGATTTCTGTCCTTGACTGCATAACATGACTTCAAATTTAAATTAACTGACAAATTTCAATTCAATTGCAGATAAACTTCGAAGCCTGCGGTTCAGAAGCCGAGGCGCTCTGCGGTCTGAATTCAACCATTAGTTGTCCAGAGGGCGACTGCGAGAACGACCTGGTTTGCTGCTCCACTGTCGGCTGTGGGCCCGTGTGTATCGATCCTGCCAAGATGCGACTACAAGCCGACCGCGTCGACGATACGCCTACTAGTGAGTTTAAATCAATAGTTTTGCAGTAATCGATTTTATTTTAATTTAAATGGATTTCCTAGACACTCGATTTAAAAAATGATGAGCAATTTTGAAAGAGTGATATAATCGATTGCAACTGATGTAAGTTGCTATTAATAACAAAAAAATCCACGGTACACCTATAGATAATGTTTAGGCTTTACCTATGTAAAATAGAAAAGAAGGTGGTAACTGATAAGGGAATTCGAACCATTGCCCCCATTCATTTGATGCAAAATTCAAAACAAATAACTATTTCTACAGTGTGTGAGTACTTACGGGACTTCGACGAGAAGATGGAAGGCACGGTGGATGGTATGAAACTTGCCCTTCCACCGCCCACATGCAAGCCTGACGGTTCGTTCAACTCTCAACAATGCGCTGGTGGAAGATGTTGGTGCGTCGACTCCTTCGGTACCGAGATTCCTGAGACCACCACACACAACGCGTCTTCCGTAGATTGTGATAAGTAAGTGGCTTTATAGCTATATTTTTATTATATAAGTAAGTCTAGTCACATAGAAAGACTTAGCCATAAACATATCTGAATTAGCTAATTGACATTTTATTGTTAAAGCATAACTTGATAAAAAAGATGGCAAAAGTCATCCTTAAACACTTAAAGTTCTTGATCGACCTCATCACATATCGAAACTTCTAGAAAACTATTTATGTTTTTGTGAAATGAGAATATAATTTAGCTATTTTTTTCCTACGTATAAATCACGTTCAACTATTATCAACCAGAGTCCGAGATGAGCTATCCTGCCTGGAGCTGACATGCCGCATGGGATGTGACTACGGGTTCGAGCTGGGTGCCGGCAGATGTCCCACGTGCAGATGTCGGGACCCCTGCTCCGGTGTTACCTGTCCAGCAGGACGCGCCTGCGCCACTGTCGATGTGGCTTGCGATGCTGATTACTGCCCGCCGGTGCCAGCGTGTGAGTGTTTGTGTATTGAACGTTTCTGAATAATAAGAATAGATTATGTTTAATTGTTATTTCCATAAAGTATTTATTTTTATTTGAATTTTATTTGGAAAGTGCCCGATTATGTTCTTCATTTGATAAATTTCCCAAACGCACTCAGAAACGCTTTCTACAATTTATGACAATCGTTAAAATAGTTTTACCTCTACCTGACAAATAACCTCGTTTCAAATAATCTTTCTTTAAGTCAAGAGTTATGTTCCACAGGCCTACCAAAGAAATCCGGCCAGTGCCCGTATCTGGTGCCTTCAAACGGCGCGTGTGAATGGTCGTAGAAGTGACGCGGAGTGTGGACATGGCGAGCGCTGTTGTGCTACAGGCTGCGGGACTGCTTGTACTGAGCCTGTGCATCAAACAGCTTGCCAACAGAGAAGGTAAAGAGACAGAGTGTTGTAAAGGAATGAGCTTAGTAGTTAAAATTTGATTTGTCCTTGACGGTCTAGAAAAGGTTTTTCTATCGTGCGATATTATGGCGTAATTTTAACAACAATTGATATTTAATTTTATATGGGTAGGATATTTGCGGATAGGTATGCAAATAACCAGCCACGCCGTTCTGTTTTCGTTACAAATTATTACAGTGCTCACATTAGTTACCTAGATATACCTATGCTTAATATGATGACAATAGTTTGGGCTTTTAAAATGTATTTATGGCTATATTAAATATATTTCTAAGCATATCCACGCAATTCTTTAATGTACCTATATTAGTTTAATTATCTTTGTTTTCTATCCAGAGCCTTGGCGCTTCACACGGCTGTAGAGAGCGGTAACCCACCAGCCTGGACGTGGGTGCCTGACTGCAAGGAAGACGGCACCTATCAACAGGTGCAGTGCAGGAGGTCGGACAAAACGTGTTGGTGCGTCGATACTGCTGGAAACGAGGTAAACTTCAGATACAAATTAGCTGCTTACATTGCTGCTTGCAATTCTGACTTAAGACGGCTACCAATACACGTGGTTATTTCAGTAGAGTTTAACTATCTATCAAATATTAATCCATTGACTGTCAATTGAATTATTTACGGAAAATTTTTATTAGTTACAAAATTTACTTGATTTCGTTAGAATAGCTAAGTTTTATGATTTTTTGCATTTAGTTCGCACCTATTTCAACACAGATACATGGTTTTTATTGTAGGTTCCTGGAACACGCACAACCAACTCCACTCCCAACTGCGACGCTCCCCACAAATGCCCGAACCCTGGCTGCAACGATGTGATAGTCTGCTCCCACGGCCAAGAACTCGATGACAAGGGTTGTCCGACATGTGACTGCAGAGATCCCTGCGCTGAGGCCAAGTGCAAGCCAGATGAGACTTGCGAACTAGTGCCTTTAGATTGTGAGGTATGAAATACCTTGTATTCACTGATATGATATACTCGCAAAATTAAACTTTATTCTGAAGTATCAAGAACTTTATTTGATATAGTAGTTCAAGTCTGTATTTTCATCAGTTCATAATTAAGATGAAAATGATTAAACTCTTGTAAATTCTAAAATTAGACGTTATAATATTATTAGTACGATTCATACTCATTAAAATTTGCATTATTCACAGGGTGACATGTGCCCACCGCTAGCTCGCTGCGCCCCGTCACCGCAATGCCCCGGAGGGGTGGATCCTCTCCAAGCTCCTGACGACTCAGGCGCTCTGATCTGCGGCCCCAGCGCCGCCGCCTGTCCCTCAACACACGCGTGTAGATTCGCGCCACACGACTCGAGACCTTCGGTCTGCTGCCCTAAACCACGTAAGTTGTTGAATGCTTTTACTGTGATTGTGGTTTGAAGGGATCTCTTGACGACAGGTGTACATTTGCTGCAGCACCTTTGTTTTAAAACCATTTGGAAGCGAAGGTATTTTTTGGGATTTGAGTTATATTGTTATCGTCTAAAGGAAATATCCATGAAATTACTCAATTATTATTTCTTGTTCATTTTATGTTGCTTTCCTTTACTGACTACTGTATTTATTAATCACTATTGGGTTGTATCTCTATATTTCAATGTTATTTATTCTTCAGGTACGGTATGTTTCGAGAGCAAAGACGAGGGTAGCTGCGCTGACGGACAGGTCCTCAACACCACCAGGTGGCACTTCAACCATGAGCGCAACCGGTGCGAGCGGTTCAAGTACCATGGTTGCTCTGGCAACCACAATAACTTTAGGACCAAGGAAGAGTGTAACGCTGTATGTCCG
>NC_051127.1:155922-175196 GCF_014839805.1 Manduca sexta | reverse complement strand
CAGATGGAGAGTTTGAAGAGATCCAGTGTGATAACGAGATCGTCAGCTCTTGTTGGTGCGTCGACGCAGCTGGATTTGAGGTAGGCTTGAAAGTATTCCATACTTATTACTGCTTTAGATTTAAGTAAAATAGAAATTTGTTAATGTTGAAGTGATTTCATGAAACTGCAATTTGATAATATTTTCACACCAAAGTATCCATGACTGACAGTCATGTTTGTATCAAACAGTATTATTTGATTTCAATCAACCTTCCTACTAGAGAGTTATTCTAAACTTATCTGATTTTTATGATATTACTTTTTAGTCTAGATAAACTCATCAAATCATCACTTGACAAGTCCCTAACCGAACTAATTTATTCCTATTTAGGTTCCCGGCACCCGAGCGCCAGCAGCTGGTCTTGTGAACTGCACTAGAGCAGCTCCCAGTGCAGGGATCCCTGTACGTCTGTCACTTGTCCTGACAGCTGTCTTGTCAGTTGGAGGAGGCGCCCTGTCTCAGACCCTGCCCGCCTGCCTAATACTTGTGAGTATTTTTCACTAGTGTAGCAATAGATAGAAGCTACTGTTCAGGTTAATAGGATATATGAATATATCTAGTAGCTATAAAAACATATTTATTAACACTTTTTACATACATAAGTAAAGACGGGATTAAATGACGAAGGTATTTTCGATCATTTAACTTGGGGTGGTAGAAATGCAGTAAATAAAATTTTATGTTGCTTATAAAAAATATTGCTTCGAAAATAAATGATTTTGTTTATATATTTTTCAACTTTTCGTTATTTCTTTACCTTTATGGTAGTGTTTACTAAGCATTTTTTGGGATACATATTGATTCATCCTTTCTATCTCCTATTTACAGGTAAAAGAGGCAGAAGTTTACAAAACATATGTCCAGTAGGAGAACCTCTACTAATATCAGAAACAAGCAGACCGTTCCTTTGCGGAACAGACCCTGGAAAACCAAATTGCCCGCCGCTCTACCGTTGTCTTGTCGAATCAGGTATAATTATGAATTTTCAAAAATATTAATTTTACTTTAATATTTCCCTTTGTCAATATTACGAAATTGTTTTCCAATCTATTAAAATCTTAATAACTTACATTTTTATTCCTTCTTAGGAAATGACTACGGCGTCTGCTGCCCTGCATCCCTTGAACTCCAAAAAGCTGGTACATGCCCAGCACCGACGACCACTGACTTGAATGTGGACTCCATGCGCCCATGATCTTGAGTGTCCGTCAATGCAAAAGTGTTGCGATGGAGGGGAGTGTGGTCGTCACTGCACGCTACCACACAACGTGACCATGTGCACTCAACAGAAGATGCTCGCAGAGTTGTTGGTGGTCAGCGAGAAAGAAGGCAAAGGATACGTGCCTCAGTGCAAGGACGATGGCTCGTTTGAGTCGAAGCAGTGCTCGAGGAATGGTTTAGTGTGTTGGTGAGTGAGCGTTTTTTGCATCTATATGGGGTAACTGCCGTTCTGGCGGTAACTGCCAATAAACAGTAGAAACACTGCCAAGAATTTTAAATCATCAAGGTCTGAATGGCTAAAGCCTGAAACATTATATATTCAGTCACTATTTCTTGGCTGCCGAAATATATATCATACTACAAATGCCCCTTGTACACAAGTGACACCGTATAGTTGAAACAATACAGTAATATAATGAAAATAGTTAGCACTAGAATACGTCTTGTATTCGTAAGTCTACTTGGTAAATTATATGTCGTAAATGTTGAGCATGTAAAGCAGTTCACAATTCATGTTGTTACAAAGCTCTGATTAGACGTAGCATAAGATAAACAGCCGCAAGGTATGCAAGCGGGGTATTTGCATACTGCATAAGTTAAAATAAACTCCAATAGCGTCAAGAATAGCAAGTAAGAACGTGTAAAATGACTTGCTTTCTACGTTCAAGTTAAAATCTGATGCCAAACTTGCGAAAAAAATAACTTCGTAACGTATGAAATCATTCGAGGTAACTTTCTAATTTTATAATCGTTTAAGTCGGCAGACATTCACGTTTTACTTTAATTATTTTTCGAGATATTTTTGTCCGAAACTTTGTATATTTTCCTCGTGAATAATGACCACAGGTAATGAATGACCTTTATGTCAAGGTCAAGCGTCAATAATTCCTATTCAGTTAAGAGACGCTTAAAAGTATCCACAAAATCATCTTTAAATCTTATGTTTCGGCAAATGGAACACGAATTTAAATAATTCTAAATATCGTTCTAAACTGAACATTCTAAAATAAATTGCTACAGTAAAATAAACTTTACGAAACTTTTTTCTTTAATTTCCTACTGCTTTTTTAATTTATGAGAACGTCAATGTGACCCCTATTACTCCTGATGGTAAGTGGAATGGGGTCAAAAATCCAGGTAGAGTGTCGATTAAAGAAGACGATCACTCCTTGTCAGTCGACACAATTATACCAGCCTGTTTGAAACCGGATATATACCGGCTGATACCGGAACGTCAAACACATATTTGGGTCACTAAAGCGGATCGTATGGTGGTTGTGCTCCGGGCAGATACATATATCCTACCACCAATAAACAGTTTTTAGGCAACGAAGTATTCTGTTTTAGGTGCGTAGACACAGATGGCAACAAGCTTCGTGGGTCCATGGGCCCCTCGGCCTCCGTACACTGTTCTCCCACCCCTCTCGCTGCCCGCAGCGGTGCCCGTAGTCTCACCTCCTGCGCCCGCGCCCTCTGCGCTGGCATATGCGAGTACGGATACAAGTCCGGCCCTGATGGCTGCCCTTCTTGCGAGTGTGATGACCCGTGTGCTGGTTTCCCTTGTGGAGAAGGCGAGGAGTGCGTCAGGGTTAAAGACGCTGAGTGTTCTGGAGAGTTCTGCACTGGATATCCTGTGTGTAAGTTAATTTCCTTACTGCTTGAGAAATAAGGAGCATTTAAATATAATCAAGCTGTGTTTGATATTGTAGTTAAAAGATATTTCAATTATTAATAAATTAAAGCAATTAGTTTCCCACTCGACTCCGAATTTAAATAATTATTCTCTGCTAGAGTCTTCACTTGTCTTTGAGTAGTAATGATATAATTATAGATAAATCAATGTTACAATTGAAAACAACATTCTTCTTAATTCAACAGGTCGTCCTAAAGTATCATACGAGAACCCGTGTGAGCTAGGCGTCCCAGCGGCAGATGACGACGGCTCCGTGGTCCAGTGTGGTGGAGTCAGACTGCCCCGGAGGTCACGTGTGCACTCACACGAGACGTAGCTCCTCTGCCGTCTGTTGCCCAGATCCTCATTACGCTGATAACTCTAATGATACTGATGTTATGGAGGTAAATAATTCAAATTTTGATAGCGTACGTAAAATTTAATTCCGCAATGCAATTAAAATCCGCAATAGATACTTTTTGGAGCAGTCAGTATTCAGATAATTTTAGGTACAAGGATAGTTCTGGGTAACGATTTCTCGTTCACTGACCACGCCTTGATTGGTCAACATTGTATTTATATTACCTGTAGGGCGTAGTCAGTACATCTTATCTAATTTACTGAGACCTCTATTTTTTACAGGAAAAATACGTCATAATCGCCTTCACATCTTTACATCAGAAACATCTGAATGGATTTCTGTCCTTGACTGCATAACATTCAAATTTAAATTTAAATTAACTGACAAATTTCAATCTCAAATTTGCAGATAAACTTCGAAGCCTGCGGTTCAGAAGCCGAGGCGCTCTGCGGTCTAAATTCAACCATTAGTTGTCCAGAGGGCGACTGCGAGAACGACCTGGTTTGCTGCTCCACGGTCGGCTGTGGGCCCGTGTGTATTGATCCTGCCAAGATGCGACTACAAGCCGATCGCGTCGACGATACGCCTACTAGTGAGTTAAAATCAATAGTTTTGCAGTAATAGATTTTTATTTGGAATTTGTTGGATTTCCTAGACACTCGATTTAAAAATGATGAGTACCTAATTTTGAAAGAGTGATATAATCGATTGCAACTGATGTAAGTTGCTATTAATAACAAAAAAATCCACGGTACACCTATAGATAATGTTTAGGCTTTACCTATGTAAAATAGAAAAGAAGGTGGTAACTGATAAGGGAATTCGAACCATTGCCCCACATTCATTTGATGCAAAATTCAAAACAAATACTATTTCTACAGTGTGTGAGTACTTACGGGACTTCGACGAGAAGATGGAAGGCACGGTGGATGGTATGAAACTTGCCCTTCCACCGCCCACATGCAAGCCTGACGGATCGTTCAACTCTCAACAATGTGCTGGTGGAAGATGTTGGTGCGTCGACTCCTTCGGTACCGAGATTCCTGAGACCACCACACACA
Organism: Manduca sexta; assembly: GCF_014839805.1. Taxonomy (NCBI): domain Eukaryota; kingdom Metazoa; phylum Arthropoda; class Insecta; order Lepidoptera; family Sphingidae; genus Manduca; species Manduca sexta. The sequence goes on along the minus strand of NC_051127.1, from coordinate 170,839 downwards.
ACGCGTCTTCCGTAGATTGTGATAAGTAAGTGGCATTATAGCTATTTTTACTTATTTGTAAGTAAGTCTAGTCACATAGAAAGACTTAGTCATAAAGTGTCTGAATTACCTATTTCACACTTTTATTGTTAAGGCATACATTGATAAAAGATGGCAAGTCATCCTTAACACTTAAGTTCTTGATCGACCTCATCACATATCGAAACTTCTAGAAAACTATTTATGTTTTTGTGAAATGAGAATATAATTTAGCAGACAGTAATACTTATTTTCCTCCCTATAAATATGTTCAACTATTATCAACCAGAGTTCGAGAAGAGCTATCCTGCCTGGAGCTGACTTGCCGCATGGGATGTGACTACGGGTTCGAGCTGGGTGCCGGCAGATGTCCCACGTGCAGATGTCGGGACCCCTGCTCCGGTGTTACCTGTCCAGCAGGACGCGCCTGCGCCACTGTCGATGTGGCTTGCGATGCTGATTACGCCCGCCGGTGCCAGCGTGTGAGTGTTTGTGTATTGAACGTTTCTGAATAATAAGAATAGATTATGTTTAATTGTTATTTCCATAAAGTATTTATTTTTATTTGAATTTTATTTGGAAAGTGCCCGATTATGTTCTTCATTTGATAAATTTCCCAAACGCACTCAGAAACGCTTTCTACAATTTATGACAATCGTTAAAATAGTTTTACCTCTACCTGACAAATAACCTCGTTTCAAATAATCTTTCTTTAAGTCAAGAGTTATGTTCCACAGGCCTACCAAAGAAATCCGGCCAGTGCCCGTATCTGGTGCCTTCAAACGGCGCGTGTGAATGGTCGTGTAGAAGTGACGCGGAGTGTGGACATGGCGAGCGCTGTTGTGCTACAGGCTGCGGGACTGCTTGTACTGAGCCTGTGCATCAAACAGCTTGCCAACAGAGAAGGTAAAGAGACAGAGTGTTGTAAAGGAATGAGCTTAGTAGTTAAAATTTGATTTGTCCCTTGACGGTCTAGAAAAGGTTTTTCTAATGTGCGATATTATGGCGTAATTTTAACAACAATTGATATTTAATTTTATATGGGTAGGATATTTGCGGATAGGTATGCAAATAACCAGCCACGCCGTTCTATTTTCGTTACAAATTATTACAGTGCTCACATTAGTTACCTAGATATACCTATGCTTAATATGATGACATTAGTTTGGGCTTTTAAAATGTATTTATGACTATATTAAATATATTGCTAAGTATATCCACGCAATTCTTAATGTACCTATATTAGTTTAATTATCTTTGTTTTCTATCCAGAGCCTTGGCGCTTCACACGGCTGTAGAGAGCGGTAACCCACCAGCCTGGACGTGGGTGCCTGACTGCAAGGAAGACGGCACCTATCAACAGGTGCAGTGCAGGAGGTCGGACAAAACGTGTTGGTGCGTCGATACTGCTGGAAACGAGGTAAACTTCAGATACAAATTAGCTGCTTACATTGCTGCTTGCAATTCTGACTTAAGACGGCTACCAATACACGTGGTTATTTCAGTAGAGTTTAACTATCTATCAAATATTAATCCATTGACTGTCAATTGAATTATTTACGGAAAAATCTTATTAGTTACAAAATTTACTTGATTTCATTAGAATAGCTAAGTTTTATGATTTTTTGCATTTAGTTCGCACCTATTTCAACACAGATACATGGTTTTTATTGTAGGTTCCTGGAACACGCACAACCAACTCCACTCCCAACTGCGACGCTCCCCACAAATGCCCGAACCCTGGCTGCAACGATGTGATAGTCTGCTCTCACGGCCAAGAACTCGATGACAAGGGCTGTCCGACATGTGACTGCAGAGATCCCTGCGCTGAGGCCAAGTGCAAGCCAGATGAGACTTGCGAACTAGTGCCTTTAGATTGTGAGGTATGAAATACCTTGTATTCACTGATATGATATACTCGCAAAATTAAACTTTATTCTGAAGTATCAAGAACTTTATTTGATATAGTAGTCTCAAGTCTGTATTTTCATCAGTTCATAATTAAGATGAAAATGATTAAACTCTTGTAAATTCTAAAATTAGACGTTATAATATTATTAGTACGATTCATACTCATTAATATTCTGCATTATTCACAGGGTGACATGTGCCCACCGCTAGCTCGCTGCGCCCCGTCACCGCAATGCCCCGGAGGGGTGGATCCTCTCCAAGCTCCTGACGACTCAGGCGCTCTGATCTGCGGCCCCAGCGCCGCCGCCTGTCCCTCAACACACGCGTGTAGATTCGCGCCACACGACTCGAGACCTTCGGTCTGCTGCCCTAAACCACGTAAGTTGTTGAATGCTTTTACTGTGATTGTGGTTTGAAGGGATCTCTTGACGACAGGTGTACATTTGCTGCAGCACCTTTGTTTTAAAACCATTTGGAAGCGAAGGTATTTTTTGGGATTTGAGTTATATTGTTATCGTCTAAAGGAAATATCCATGAAATTACTCAATTATTATTTCTTGTTCATTTTATGTTGCTTTCCCTTTACTGACTACTGTATTTATTAATCACTACTAGATTGTATCTCTATATTTCAATGTTATTTATTCTTCAGGTACAGTATGTTTCGAGAGCAAAGACGAGGGTAGCTGCGCTGACGGACAGGTCCTCAACACCACCAGGTGGCACTTCAACCATGAGCGCAACCGGTGCGAGCGGTTCAAGTACCATGGTTGCTCTGGCAACCACAATAACTTTAGGACCAAGGAAGAGTGTAACGCTGTATGTCCGGGTAAGTTTCGTGTTGTTGACTTGATATTAGTAGACACAACTAATTGGTGATTTTTTTCTAGAGGGTAGCAAAAATGGTAGACCTACTACGAAATGAAGATTTGTAATCAACTCGAACAATTAAAATAAAGCTAAAAAAAAGTTGTAATATAGGGCGTTAATAAAATGTGTTCCATTCCTTTTCAAAAATAAATTAAAAGACCGTTAGATTTGAAAGGAAAATAATATTATTTGCTTTAACTAATCTAACATCATAAATTCCTTTAAAACAGTTGAAGGCGAAACAGCGAAATTGAGAAAAAATAGGAAAAGTGGAAGGAATCTAAATAACGATCAAGGCATGTCGCAAGTCACAATGTACTATATTTGTGTGTTCATACGATATTATCACAAAACATCGATGATAACAGCACGTTACATGCATTGCACAATATCCTTCTTACCAATAAAATATAGCCAAAACTGATCAATATTTTGTTAGACAAAACGTCGATTAAATTAAAAAATATTTTTATTGGTAAGACCCATTTGTTCTAACAAGGCAACTATTGCAATAAATTGTCTTGCAGCAAAGGACAATCTGCAAAACAAATTAACAATCATCGCATGCTCCGACACATAACTGCTTGGAGACAGCATGATCCCTAGTCTAGCCTTTTCTTACGACAATACGAATACAAATTGTGTACCAAAATTTCATCGAACTGATGGTAAAAGTGTACAGTTAAGTTCAAATCCTAAAAATTAGCTAACTGGTTCCTTTCTTATTACAGTATAGGAACTGACTGTAACTACCTACTTTATTTGTTTACCAACGTAAAATCTGAATTTGCCATCCTCACTGCAAGAGCCATAGCAATCCTTAAGAAAGCTACAAATACAAAATTCGTTACAATATACGTTCTTGATTATGAAAACCAGATTGATTACAGTCAATGTGATTTTATTGATTGATTTTATGCTCTCAGTATTGAGTCCGTGCGAGCGATTACGCGAGAAGAACGAAGCTGCAGCACAGAAGTACGGCAAGGGCACGTTCATACCAGTGTGCGACGCGAGTGGTGCCTGGGAACCTGTACAGTGCATGTCCCACATCGGTGAGTAAAACAAATCTAACTACTTACTTCTGTCTCTGAAAACATTTCTTAACTCCATATCTAAAATGATACGTTTTGCCGTTTATGGGACTTAAATAAAGGAATGAATGCCCAACTTCGAAACGATTTCAATGCATCAAACTAATTAAAAGCTTTTGCTGAATGCGAGAATCATGATTCATAGCAAATTTGGCTATAGTCTAGAATACTTTGGCACACTTGATGTTTTCTGCGTAAAACTAATTATCATGTTGTTTAAATATGTTTCGTTATTACAGATGTATGCTGGTGTGTAAGCGCCAGAGGCGAACCCTTGAAGGGTTCTCTGGTGCGCGGTGCAAAGCCCTCTTGCAACTTCAGACAAGCACGCAAGTGGGTGCCACGGGACCCTATGGACGAAAGGGCTAGGGCTGATGAAGGTTAGTTTTAAAAGACTCATTGCAAATCCCAATTAATTTAAAGCCCCTTTTCATAATAGTGCGGAAGTGGCAAACCAAATATGAAAGAATAGAACGTAACTAATTGGCCTTTAAATAAAATAATGAACTCTACTCATTTGGATGACTCAATTGTAACTTATCCAAATACTAAACAAGCCACTTAGAAAGCGTCAAACTTAGATTAAAACGATATTTCATAGTAATCAGATTATTTTAAAAAAAAACCTTATTCCAGTACTAGAAGAGCTGATCAGACAAATGACAGCGTATCGAGTAGACGAATTCGATGAGGAAGATGAATTAGACAATATTGATTTAGAAATCGAAGGTAGAGATGAGCCCGAAGCTACAAGCAGGGAGATGAAAGATGAAGCGATTCTTGTATCTGAAGTAGTTGAACCTAAACTAGCAGACACAACAAGAAAAATGGAGAAACCTCTTGTAGTTGAAGAAAAGATTGTTTTCAAAACTAAATGTCAGATGATGCAAGAAGAAATTGAGAATGGTAAGTTATGCTATTGGAATTATATTCTAGGAGATTAAAAGTATTTACGGGTATACCTATTCTTTTAACACTGGCTTGAAGTTTATTAATTATATTTCTTCTATTTACTTATCCTCCTTATTTTAAAATGTAGTTTATTGGTCATGTTTATTTAAAAACGTTCTTCTAACTTTACGACCTATTTGTTTTCTTTATCCATTACGTACATAGTTACCGCCTACCATAAATCTATCCACTACATAGTACTTTTTTTTACCATGATTGAACTTATTTCAGGAGCAGAAGGCCACCGTCCCAGATGTTTGTCAGACGGATCGTTCTCGCCGCGGCAGTGCGCGCGCGGACGCTGCTGGTGTGTGGATGAAGCGGGCCAGAGAAGGCAGAACGTACCTACTGTGCCTGACCTGCCTTCGCCTGATCCTTGTGGTATATTATTACATTTTGGTTGTTTTCAGACACAAGATAAAATAGAGTTAGGAACTCTTATTATTATTTCTTCGCAAAAATCATATTACTATATTGAATTCAGAACTCTTCGAATGATTTAAAATTACCGCAGCATTTGGACATTCACATTATTTAAAAGAAAAGAATGAATAAGAAATTGCAACAATATTTACAATTAATAATAATAATCCCACAGAACCAACTCAAATAGAATCAGCAATACTAGAATTGGAGCTGATCGGAGCTGAGAACGCAGTGGCACAACAGGCAGCTGCGGCGCTAACTGATAAGCTGGCGGCACTTGGGGCTCGCGTGCCGGTCTCTGTCGCTAAGGATAGGGGCACTGTGAAGCTCAGGGTCTCACTGTCTGGACCCAGAGCTGTCGACCGAGTGTATTTTATTGAAAATGCGGTAAATATTCAACAAAACGATATTATTTGAGACATTGAAGACACTAATGCGATAACAAAGCTAACGTCGTTTGTAAGATGCTCCTAATAACGGTTCCGATTTTGAAAATAATGTTAACTTGGCCAGTAACGATGAGAAAAAGGAGGAATATTAATTACTTTGTTCGAAATGTAATGCGCAAATCAATAAAAAAAATAATTATATTAATGATTAGAAAATTAAAACATCAATAAATATAAATCAAATATGTGCAAAATTAAATCTAAGAGTGTTATCTAGTATTTTGCTTTGTAGGTGAAACAAGAGAAACTAGCCGGTGTTAGTAAGTCTGGCGAGGCAGGCATCCTAGGGGCTGACGTCATTCGTAGCGAATACAGACTGTCCGCGTCGACGCCGCCCGCCATGCAGCAGAGGGAGATCCTTAGTGAATCTACGGTATGAAACATCTTCTCTTAGATAACCTTAATGTTAAACCTGAGAAATACCTTTTGGATTTATTATTTCCATCGCGCATTGATATTACTATTAATAAGGACAATCACACGCCTAAATTATTTTATGGGATTTGTTCTTAATTATAAGGTTGTTTCAGTAGTTTTAGTTATTTTTGAAATAAGTAGTTTTAGGTAAAAAACCAATTTTGTCATATGCGAGTTCTTCGTTACTTTTCTCCATTTTGGTATTATTATGACACGAAAGCGAGATTGTATTTAGTTTTTTATATTTTTTCCAGGTATCAGCAGCAACATCATATCACACAGCCCTAATAGTTCTAGCTGCTACATCAGCATTTATCATAAGTGTGTTATGCGTCCTTGTGATGCTGTACCGAGCCAGGCTGCAGAGAGAACCTCATAAAGCCGAGAGGTTCCTCCCTCCAGCGCCGCCCGTCTACGTGTTATCAGCTGATGAGAAGGCGGAACTAGCGAGGGTGTTACACGCCCCGCCTCCCCAGTACTACCACAAGAAGAAGACCATACGAAAGTATAACCATAAGATATAATTTATTGATGTGTGAATGTGACACTACTGTTTATTGAAATAAATGTGAGATTTGTTTGTGCTTTAGTATGCTAGGAGTGGTTGATGTTTTTGAAATATAATGGTAATTATAGGTTAGTTAATCCTGGCATAAATAAATTTAAAATTACCAGTTCATAAGGATCAAAATTGCCAGTAAATATATACCATAGATGCTAGACAATTTTACCATCGATAATAATGGCCAGGTAGAACAAAGAGCAGGGAGTGTCACATTTATGTTGTAAGAGAATGAATTGATATTATGTTAAACTTTAAATCTTATGATAGTTCTCGTTACTCGTTTAAAACAATATTATTGTAAATTTAGTACAGGTACTAAAGTAATTATAGGGTCCAAAATATTGGCTAGAGTTTGAGTAACGTAGATGTACTTTTATCTAACTTCTAACTTTCTACGGCACTAAGAACTGTCAAATAATATCTTATAAAAGCCTAATACTTATCTTGTCTTGTTTGAGGCTATTGTCATAAAAATGCTGACCAAAATTTTGACTGCCATAAAAATTTTACCAATGATGCAACAATGAATTGAAACAATTGATTAATCTTAAAAGTTGAATACAAAATTATTATTGTCTCAAGGGTGGGACCAGAAATGGGAACATTTGTTTTGTTGCTCTACACAGATAGATAACATTTACGCGGAAAAATAAATCTTATCATTTCGGAATTATTCTTATTTACTAGTTTCTGATCATTGGAATCGCATGAGAAAGGTTGTATGGGATTTCACTTCACTTTCAAATCGGTTAGATATAAAATAGCAAATAATTATAAATCTTTTATAAAATTTCTTTATCTTCCAAAAAGTACCCAAATACCTATCCCAAACTGTAAAATTATGATATGTATAATTGAAAGCGTTATTTTTCACATAATATTTTCTGCCTGTTAAAATATTTTAATCTCTATTTCTCATCTGATATCTGACCAAAGGTAGAATCTGTCAAAAGATTGATATAAAACTTTGAACGTATTTCTTGAAATGTTCGTCTAATCTTGATCTAATGATAAAGAAGTGTAATTCGTAGAACAAAAGTAATCGTGTATGATTTAGATAAACACATCATATTTTACAGACATGAAATAAGAGGAATAAATTGTTAAGTTTTTAATTATAAGTACCTACTTGTAAGTTATCGCAAAGGCGCGCGTAGGCTGAAACGACGCGCGCTCTTTTGCGTCATTTTTTAGTTCGCTCTCGTTGAGTCTCGCTCTTTATTCTTTGCTTTGAAATGTTGTTTCCAATACGTTTCATATTATGAGCCAAACATTTCCTTTTAAAGAACGTGGCTCGACGTAGAACTAATCTAGTCTGTTTTTCATTTACGACAAAATGTCTAAAATATTTCATATAATCACCATATCTTCCATTGTGCTTGCTAGACTTGTAAATAACTGAAATATTTATTTACTTATATATTATGCAAATCATAGTATTAGGTTATACACCAAACATTTTATCTGTTAAATTTTAATGGCAACAATTTATAATCTATGCTAGAAGAAAATAAAAACTATCAACATTCCAAATTATTTTGAAACAATTTAAATAGACTAAGTAATAAATAAATATGTATTGTATTTACCTGGATAAAATAAATAATTTTTATAAACAATAAATCTTGACTCAATTATTGCGATTTCTTCATGCTTCATGTACCTACCTTATACCTTACTTACTTTTTTTTTCTCTCTCTTTGGTAAGGCACGGTTTGCGCATACCTTACTTACTTAAGGAACCTAAAAACAAGAGAGCTATTACCTGATTAGGTACTGATTGGACTAATATAAGATGCGGCCAAAAGAAATTATAAGAGAGAAAAATCTTTCAAGAAATGAATTAAACTCGTATGAGTAAACTGTACGAATAAATAACTCCTACCATTCTTAGTCACCAATTCCATAAATTAATACATTTTAACAGCTCAGAGCGTCCCTGAACGGATGAAAAAAACGTTACAGTGCTATACTCATTTAAATCAGATGGTCTGCTTGGTTATAAACACAATCAATTTGGTAAGGTGTGTAAGGCTCTGACCTGTTAGAATAGGCTAGATAAGTACTTTATATTCCGGGAAATATATAGCGGACTTTTATCCCATAAAACTCTTTTAGGCGGGCGAAACCGCGAACAAAACTCGTAAAAAATTGTAAAACGTCACTGGTAGTATGTATTACGTTTTAAAAGTACTTAATCTAATTTTATGGATAGATACAAATAATTACTCGAAATATTTAATAGTAAATTATTTTAACAGTATTTTTGCTAAAAACAATAGTTGCAATAAAGAGATAATATGCAGAATCATGGACATCATGAATAGGCATGATGACAGTAAATAAAAATCCCTTAAGTTTTGTATCTGTTTAATGAAACCTAAATAGGGATTACAAATCTCGTATTTATTTTGTTATTATGAGCGAGATTAATAATTATTTTAATAAAATAAAATTACAAAATAATGCAATCCACCATGACATTCTGAACGCCAATTGGAGCAAATGACGTCACGTTCGAGTAAACATATGATTTGTTTCGTTTGCAGCACTGGTTAACTCTTATTATAATTAAACTTACGATTAAAGTTTGTTTTCAGCGACAAGTTTGTTTTGTTTGTGTTGTTAAATTAAAAGTACAATAACGTGAATCATGGAAAAAGGATTTACAAAAGCAAACAACACAAATTTGCCTAGAATCGACTTATTGATGCTTGAGAGTTTCTAGCTTCAAACAAAGATTTTTGTTCCGCTGAATTTAGAAATGTCAAAACATCCATGTAAGTACAATACAATAAACTTTACAAAAAACTAATTTAAATAATAAAAATAAGTACAAACCCTTATATACGTATTTCTTTGTGGGTTAGCATTTAAGGTTATGTTATTAAAATGTTTTATTTTAAATAACATGTAGGTACCAAATACTTGCACTATGTTTTCTTTGTTTAAGGTCCGCCAGGGCATGTTATGGCGATGACGTTATAGGTTATGTTCAGCTTAAACGCGAAGAAAATCTGTGCATACTGAAAGCCAACATTTGCCCAGAACATAAAGTCCATGCAAAGTTGTATGGAGTGACTTTGGTGGTTGACGAACAGTAAGAGGCAGTAAAATCAGTAGAATGTCATGATTGTGTGGCTTCTCAAAGAGGCTGCAAATATGCCATTGCATTCATAATGTGGGTCCATCGCAGAAGTGAGGACCCATCCTGTACATCCACTGAATGTTACTGGATGAAGTCCAAGCTTTCCAGGGTTGGGACTACCCTAAAATATATAAGTGCCAAGGAGTTTTCCAACGGTAAGCCTAGCTTGCCATCAAATACAAAAATATTGGAAAAGTTTTTAGAGGAAGGGGAGAAAAGAAGACTTAATAATTGCTTGTTATCAAAGTATCAAAAAACTATGTAGAGACCCAACTAGAAAATTTATCCATGCACAAATTAGTGTTTAAATATAAAGTAAAATCCTGCAATACATTTTTAGCAAATGTAATATTGACAGATGCTGACATCTGTAATATAGAGAAAGGGACAACAGACCAACATAAAAGCAGTCTTTGGCATGAACTGAGATATGACAGGGTCACAGCTTCACATGCATTTGAATTCAGTTGTTGCAAAACCAGTAAAGGCATTCTGATTGCTATAATAATGGGGAAAAATCCCAGATACACCAGCCATGAAACGTGGTAGAATAATGGAAGATAATGTGAGGAAAACTATAAGTGCCATCTTAGGAAAAAAAATAAAAAGTGTGGTTTAATGCTCTCCAAGAACTACCCCAAGTTAGCGGGTTCACCTGATGGGATCTGTGCCAACAGCATTGTGGAAATTAAGTGTCCTGTGAAGGAAAAATCTTTCAAAAATTATATGTATACTGGATAACCAACCCAGGAGTTTTATATACAGATACAACTGCAAATGTTATTATCAGAACTTAAAAAAGGCTACTATTGTGTAGCTTTTTTTGTAATAAGTTTTCTTTATTTTCAGCAATGTATATTCCAAAATTTTTGATGCCTCTTGTTTTTTATCTTCGTCAATTAACTCGCTACAGTCTAAAGTAGACTTGATTTGCAAAGGTGCTGTTGATGGTGATGATTCTTTATGCATCACAGATGGTGTATAAGAAATATCACTGTCAGATTCTTCATGAATACTAAATAATGTTCTTGAAGCATTCTGTAATAAAGTGGTTATTGATTGATGGTTTGGCAGTAATATAACTTTCAATATTAAATGGTGATGTAGAAACAGACTTCAGAAGAGATCTCAATGGTGATGTCATCTGATTTACTAAATTAATTTCTGTTTGAATGGCTTTACTTTTAAACTTATTTGTTATATATACTTACTTGTATGCATTTATTTGCTGTCCTGGGTGCATCATGTGTAATATTTGCTTGCAAAACTTAGTAACTCGATAAAAATAATTCACAGATTTTTTACTAACAAAGACTGACTCATCATATTGTGCGCAATAAGATTCAGTTATATTGTATACAAAATATAGGCATGTTTAAAATATAATTTGTATCATTTCATTATTGATTAGGCTAGGCTTTATAATAAACTGAATCAATTTATAATCAAAATTATTGAAATAAAAAATAAGTAGGCACCTGCATTTCCGGATGAAGACTCTCCAAGTTCCAAGTTTTCTGTAGCAATAATTGTTCTTTCTACTAGTTCTTTTTCATATTCCTCAATTAACATTTTTCTTTGTTTTTTGACAACATATTCTGGTTCGGTTATATCGGCTGTTCGTTTTCTTCTATCGGGTTGACAGTAATATTTTGAGGGAATGCACCCCGGTTTCATGCGGATCTGCGACACCGATCCCATCAAATTATATTGCATATAATTTTCCATGTCATTTGGCAACTGAAATTGAAATAAAATGTCTTTTATAAAATACATTGAAGGCTGTGATTTAGTGAAACATGAAACATAACTTTCAAAAAGTATGTTAATTATTAAATTAAAACCTCGAAGCAAATCATGATTAAGAATTTTAGTAATAATTTTAAGTAAATACTTACGTCAAAGTGATCTTCACAAAAATAAAGCTGAGTACGGGGCAATATTCCTTTTAAATCACGCTTTGCAAGTTTAAGCCACTTATATCGTGTCGTTTTATTGTATGGAACGAAAATAAATAACTTATTAGGTGTTTTTATGGATGTGTTAGTACATTGAGGGACCGCACACCACCTGTACGTTTTGGAATTCATTTTTCTTCTCACTAAATAACTACGTATAGTGTTTACATCTCGATTACTCGAACGTGACGTCACACTTCACAGGCAACGCCATGACACTTTGATAAGTTTTAGCGCGAATTTTTAACTTATAAAATAAAATGTTTTTTTGATACAAAAATCTTTATTTTTGGCAATAATATGATATTCGTTGTAATTAATAAATATTTCCGAACATTATAAAATAGTTTTTAAAAATCTGTCATCATGCCTATTTAAAATTGCTTGTCATTGTTCTGAGTTTAAAACAATGATAAAAGAAGTATAGAGGATGGGTAATATGGTCACGTGACATGCGGCACATTTCATGAACAAAATGGTGCCGACTCCGCCCCTTACAATAGTGATATGCTAGTACCGAAAATTTTGTATCGACATCGAAGAATTAAGAGAGACAAACAAGCCCCAAAAAGATCAAATACGAAAGGGGTTAGGAACTACCATAATATAAATATAACAAATCATAATGTAAACAAACAAACTGAAACTGATTTATAAGTAACAATTGTTAAACAAAGCAGTACCTGTTGTGACAAACATCCAGTTGTGTTTGATCTATATTTGTATGTTGCACTATTCCTTGCTAAAAATTTAAGTTACAGATTAAGATATTTATTTAATACATGATAAATGGAATAAGATAGCGTAGCCAGCAATTATTTGGTTGGTTTTATTTTATTTTATTATTATGCTCTTTGATCGAGAAACATAACTATGGTTCAGCAAACTAAAATCAATGACCGTAAAATGGTGGTTAAGATAATCAATTATAATAATTATTTGCAATAACAACAATATGATTATGTATCTATTTCCGTGCATGCAAAGGTTGCTCAAAACATAAGACCGCCAATTGTAAAAATATATCTTACATTTCATCTTTATGTTGTTTCTTTTATGTTTATCTATTCTTTTATGTAACAATTCTAATTTTATTCATAGCAATATATTAAAGTAATATTACTACTAATTAGGTGAAGTATAATAATCATTACTATTTTACTTATCGCGAATATTGTTGGAAAACAGTTATCTTTACTCGCGTTAATTAAACGTGTGGTTTATGCATATCTTCTCAAAATGTAAAGAAATATGTATTTGGTGTAGGATTCCAATCACGTCGCTCAATATTCTCAATTCATTTTGCCTTGGTTTTAATTTTTTGGTTATCTTAAAAAATATTCTAATTTCACTTAGTTTGTCCTTCTGAATAATACAATATTGATGTGTGCTCTAACATTCTTTCAAAGACAGAACCGTAACTGATAAACGGGCGTCTGTTAAAATATCGATATCAATAATTTCTAAACAAATCCACCCACCCATCCCTAAGCTCGTGTGTAAACAAACATAATGATTTTAATGTGTATAAATCACGCCTAAAAGGGTCCAAAGCTTAACAAACCAGATCCACATATCATTTTAATTGATAAAAACACATCCAAAAAGTAATTATACAAAGATATTTGCTAATTTTCGGTAAAACAGTTACTAACCTATGAAAATATATTTCGGGGTCTTTCTTGCGTGAATTCGATTTGCATCCTTTCACACAACACTGAGTCATTTTCGAAACTTAACAAATACACTAATAAACACACTGAACAATTGAGAATATGATTAAGTATATTACTTTAAATTCAATATTTATGAAGATTTGTTTACATCGTCTGACACTACATGTACTTGCCGACTGGCCAGCATAAAATGGCGTTTCTGCCGCAAGGCGGTCCCAGTGTGTTGAAGTAAACGAAATAGTGCCATATGCGAAGAAAGCAATTATTTTTGTTTTTTTGTTGCGTTCCAAATAAGCTTTGAGTAAAAGAGATAGACATATATATTGACAATTCTGCGTCGATTTCCCTAACATAAATATAACATATTCATATAGCTAACTTTTGAGGCCTGTCCTCTTTATATTTAGTCATTGGTTTAAAATATATCAATTGGGCATCTGACGTTTCATCTGATCTTTACTTGACAGTAGTAAATGATAGTGTTACAATAAGAAAAAATTCAATTCGTGTTTTCAAATCATCAATAGTTTTGGAATAATATTTTTTGTCCTAAATTGCCTCCTTCTCCCCTACATATTTTTTTTTTTTGCAAAAGTACTATTTGTATTATTATCAACTGTTATGGTGTTTTTATATATGTATAAATAAATAAAAATAAAATCATCGAAATAATAGGTAATCATACGTAAATATATAATATTTATATAAAACTTTCAATTAACGGAAGATTATAACTATTAACACGTTTTTCGCTCACACCTTTGTCAATATATTTCTTGTCGTCCAACATAGCAACTAGTCAATATCGTGAACACGGAGCATGTGGTAGCACCATTATACATAATATGTACCGAATATTGTTCGGTGCGTCATCTTAATTATACGAATATGATTCATGTTTATTGTTAATTTTATGGAGTTGTTATAAATATGAAATTATTTTCAATATTTCCACATTCATTTGTAAATACTTACTCAGAAATGAACAGTTATTGAGTACACACATTGATATCCGCTTAGCTGTCACCCGTGGCTGTCACGTCGTATATGACATTTCTTGCAGTTGACATTTTGACAACTCGAAGGGGCCGGCTCGGGCCCTTGGAGAAATTATTTCAGAATGAATCAGGAAGGCGTACTTGCTTGTTGCGCCGTATGCAATCAAAAAACGCATCGGAGATGCGCACGGTGCCTCAACGTCTATTATTGTAACACGGAACATCAACGACAAGACTGGAAGAGGCATAAAAGTGAGTGTGCACCCAAGTTACCAAAACAGGGTCCGAAAAGTGATAAATCTGGCGAATGTTCAACTGTTATCGAAGAAGCTGCGAAGAAATTGAAAGACGGCGTCGCAGCAGTCGCCGAAAAATCGCAACTAGAAACTGTAAGCGAAGGTAGTGGAGGTGATATAAGACATTCGTCAAAATCAAA
>NC_051127.1:93171-155422 GCF_014839805.1 Manduca sexta | reverse complement strand
CTATATATCAAACAAATATATCGTAATCATACGAGTATTTTGCAAAAGTAGTGTCTTGTCTCTCAGCAAACGGAGAACTAAGAGGAAGATGTCCCTCTGAGGAGGCCTCATGTCCACCGCGAGCATCTCCGTGCAGCGCGGACGACGGAGTGGAGAGAAAATCTGCTGCAACACGTCGTGTGGGCGAGCCTGCGTCGACCCGCTTTACACCGGTAAATATACTTACTAAGAGAAAGCAGAGGAAGTAAGGCTAAAATTGATTTGATATTTTAGTTGACATTTTGCTTTCTATTTATATAAGTCCCTACTTATCGCAAATAAAAATAAAATATTAGAAATATAGAGCTTTGAATTTGATTTTCAGAGATATTATAGTTGCTATTTTTAATTAGCGAAAGGTTTCAGACTGGGAGGTCTTGGGTTCGAGCCCTAGGTCTTCCAACAGTATCTGGATATTTTAAAACAATTGCCTGATAAATGACCTTACAGAAGCTTAAAATGTAAAACAAAGGGCTTTCTGCAACATTTGCAAAAGCTTGTTGTGCCAACCACATATGAGTTGAATAAAAGCAGATGTCTTCCATTTAATTGATTCAAACTATTCCCACAATTAACTTCCTATTTTCCCAGGTTGTGAAAATGTAAAGTTATCCACGGAGAGAATATCGAGGGCTCTGGCAGCGGAGAACAGCCGCGGCGGTAGAGGGATGCTGCCGTCCCTCAGGACGCCGCGGTGTCGAACCACAGATGGAGAGTTTGAAGAGATCCAGTGTGATAACGAGATCGTCAGCTCTTGTTGGTGCGTCGATGCTGCTGGATTTGAGGTAGGCTTGAAAGTATTCCATACTTATTACTGCTTTAGATTTAAGTAAAATAGAAATTTGTTAATGTTGAAGTGATTTCATGAAACCGCAATTTGATTATATTTTTACTCCAAAGTATCCATGACTGACAGTCATGTTTGTATCAAACAGTATTATTTGATTTCAATCAACCTTCCGACTAGAGAGTTCTTCTAAACTTATCTGCTTTTTATGATATTACTTTTTAGTCTAGATAAACTTCATCTAGTCTTCGAATCATCACTTGACAAGTCCCTAACCGAACTAATTTATTCCTATTTAGGTTCCCGGCACCCGTGCGCCGGCAGCTGGTCTCGTGAACTGCACTAGAGCAGCTCCCTGCGCCGCCCACACTTGCCGCATGCTGTGCCCTCTCGGCTTTGAGCTTGATTCCCGAGGCTGTCCGCTGTGCAAGTGCAGGGATCCCTGTACGTCTGTCACTTGTCCTGGACAGCTGTCTTGTCAGTTGGAGGAGGCGCCCTGTCTCAGACCACCTTGCCCGCCTGTACCTACTTGTGAGTATTTTTCACTAGTGTAGCAATAGATAGAAGCTACTGTTCAGGTTAATAGGATATATGAATATATCTAGTAGCTATAAAAACATATTTATTAACACTTTACATACATGTTAAGACGGATTAAATGACGAAGGTATTTTCGATCATTTAACTTGGGGTGGTGCAGAGAAATGCAGTAAATAAAATTCTTATGTTGCTTATAAAAAAATATTGCTTCGAAAATAAATGATTTTGTTTATAATATTTTTTTCAACTTTTCTTGTTATTTCTTTACCTTACAAATTATGGTAGTGTTTACTAAGCATTTCTGGAGATACATATTCATTCATCCTTTCTATCTCCTATTAACAGGTAAAAGAGGCAGAAGTTTACAAAACATATGTCCAGTAGGAGAGCCTCTACTAATATCAGAAACAAGCAGACCGTTCCTTTGCGGAACAGACCCTGGAAAACCAAATTGCCCGCCGCTCTACCGTTGTCTTGTCGAATCAGGTATAAATATGAATTTTCAAAAAATATTAATTCTTACTTTAATATTTCCCTTTGTCAATATTACGAAATTGTTTTCCAATCTATTAAAATCTTAATAACTGACATTTTTATTCCTTCTTAGGAAATGACTACGGCGTCTGCTGCCCTGCATCCCTTGAACTCCAAAAAGCTGGTACATGCCCAGCACCGACGACCACTGACTTGGAATGTGGGACTCCATGCGCCCATGATCTTGAGTGTCCGTCAATGCAAAAGTGTTGCGATGGAGGAGAGTGTGGTCGTCATTGCACGCTACCACACAACGTGACCATGTGCACTCAACAGAAAATGCTCGCTGAGTTGTTGGTGGTCAGTGAGAAGGAAGGCAAGGGATACGTGCCTCAGTGCAAGGACGATGGCTCGTTTGAGTCGAAGCAGTGCTCGAGGAATGGTTTAGTGTGTTGGTGAGTAAGCATTTTATGCACCTATATCGTGAGACGGGCGAGTCGTTCTGGCGGTAACTGCCAATAAACAGTAGAAACACTACCAAGAATTTTAAATCATCAAGGTCTGAATGGCTACAGCTTGAAACATTATATATTCAGTCACTATTTCTTGGCTGCCGAAATATATATCATACTACAAATGGCCCTTGTACACAAGAGAGACACCATATAGTTGAAACAATACAGTAATATAATGCAAATAGTTAGCACTAGAATACGTCTTGTATTCGTAAGTCTACTTGGTAAATTAGATGTCGTAAATGTTAACCCAGTAAAGCAGTTCACAACTCACGCTGTTACAAAGCTCTGATTAGACGTAGCATAAGATAAACAGCCGCAAGGTATGCAAGCGGGGTATTTGCATACCGCATAAGTAAGTTAAAATAAACTCCATTAGCGACTCCATAAAATGACTTGCTTTCTACGTTCAAGTTAAAATCTGATGCCAAACTTGCGAAAAAAATAACTTCATAACGTATGAAATCATTCGAGGTAACTTTCTAATTTTATAACAGTTTAAGTCGCCAGACATTCACGTTTTACTTTAATTATTTCTCGAGATATTTTTGTCGGAAACTTTGTATATTTTTCTCGTGAATAATGACCACACGTAATAAATGAATTATGTCAAAGTCAAGCGTCGCAGTAGTTGCTGTTCAGTTAAGAGACACTTACAAGTTACAAGTATCCACAAAATCATTATTAAATCTTAATTTTCCCCAAATGGAAGACGAATCTAAATAATTCTAAATATAGTTCTAAACTGAACATTCTAGAATAGGTAAATTGCTACTATAAAATGGACTTTACGAAACTTTCTTCTTTGTTTAAATTTCTATACGGTTTTTTTTAATTTACGAGAACGTTAATGTGACCCCTATTGCTCCTGATGGTAAGTGGAATGGGGTCCAGAATCCACATAGTGTGTCGACTGAAGAAGACGATCACCCCTTGTCAGTCGACACAATTATAGCAGCCTGTTTGAAACCGGATTTACATCGGCTGATACCGCAACATCAAACACTTATTTGGGTGACTGAAGCGGACCGTAAGGTGGTTGTGCTCCGGACAGATACAAATATCCTATCACCAAAAAATATTTTTCAAGCAACGAAGTCTTCTGTTTCAGGTGCGTAGACACAGATGGCAACAAGCTCCGCGGGTCCATGGGCCCCTCGGCCTCCGTACACTGTTCTCCCACCCCTCTCGCTGCCCGCAGCGGTGCCCGTAGCCTCACCTCCTGCGCCCGGGCCCTCTGCGCTGGCATCTGCGAGTACGGATACAAGTCCGGCCCTGATGGCTGCCCTTCTTGCGAGTGTGATGACCCGTGTGCTGGTTTCCCTTGTGGAGAAGGCGAGGAGTGCGTCAGGGTTAAGGACGCTGAGTGTTCTGGAGAGTTCTGTACTGGATATCCTGTGTGTAAGTTAATTTCCTTACTGCTTGAGAAATAAGGAGCATTTAAAGATAATCAAGCTGTGTTTGATATTGTAGTTAAAAGATATTTCAATTATTAATAAATTAAAGCAATTAGTTTCCCACTGGACTCCGAATTTAAATAATTATTCTCTGCTAGAGTCTTCACTTGTCTTTGAGTAGTAATGATATAATTATAGATAAATCAATGTTACAATTGAAAACATCATTCTTCTTAATTCAACAGGTCGTCCTAAAGTATCATACGAGAACCCGTGTGAGCTAGGCGTCCCAGCGGCAGATGACGACGGCTCCGTGGTCCAGTGTGGTGCGGAGTCAGACTGCCCCGGAGGTCATGTGTGCACTCACACGAGACGTAGCTCCTCTGCCGTCTGTTGCCCAGATCCTCATTACGCTGATAACTCGAATGATACTGATGTTATGGAGGTAAATAATAAAAATTCTGATAGCGTACGTAAAATTTAAATCCGCAATGCAGTTCAAATCCGCAATAGATACTTTTTGGAACAGTCAGTATTCAGATAATTTTAGGTACAAGCATAGTTCTGGGTAACGATTTCTCGTTCACTCACCACGCCTTGATTGGTCAACATTATATTTGAATTACCCTGTAGGGCGTAGCCACTACATCTTATCAAATTTACTGAGGCCTCTATTTTTGACGGGAAAAATACGTCATAATCGCCTTCACATCTTTACATCAGAAACATCTGAATGGATTCCAATAGTTTAAAGATTTAAGTCCTTGACTACATAACATTCAAATTTAAATTAATAAATTAACTGACATATTTCAATTCATTTGCAGATAAACTTCGAAGCCTGCGGTTCAGAAGCCGAGGCGCTCTGCGGTCTGAATTCAACCATTAGTTGTCCAGAGGGCGACTGCGAGAACGACCTGGTTTGCTGCTCCACTGTCGGCTGTGGGCCCGTGTGTATCGATCCTGCCAAGATGCGACTACAAGCCGACCGCGTCGACGATACGCCTACTAGTGAGTTTAAATCAATAGTTTTGCAGTAATCGATTTTTTATACTTCTAATTTAAATCAATATATTTTTGTGAATTACATAGATTTCCTAGTCTCTAGATTTAAAAATGATGGGCAATTATGAAAGAATAATATTAACGATTTCAACCTGTATGAGCCTTTATTAATAACGAAGTTCACGGTATACCTGTAGTTGAAACTACACTGGTTTTGTATAAATAAAAGGCATAATAAGCAGGTGATCAGGTGTTAAGGCTGTACCTTTGTAAAAATAGAAAAGAAGGTGGTAACTGATAAGGGAATTCGAACCATCGCTCCATTCATTTGATGCAAAATTCAAAACAAATAACTATTTCTACAGTGTGTGAGTACTTACGGGACTTCGACGAGAAGATGGAAGGCACGGTGGATGGTATGAAACTTGCCCTTCCACCGCCCACATGCAAGCCTGACGGTTCGTTCAACTCTCAACAATGCGCTGGTGGAAGATGTTGGTGCGTCGACTCCTTCGGTACCGAGATTCCTGAGACCACCACACACAACGCGTCTTCCGTAGATTGTGATAAGTAAGTGGCTTTATAGCTATATTTTGTTATATAAGTAAGTCTAGTCATATAGAAAGAGTTTTTCATAAAATATCTGAATTAGCTAATTGACATTTTTATTGTTAAAGCATAACTTGATAAAAGATAAAAAGTCATCCTAAACACTTAAGTAATTTATCGACCTCATCACATATCGAAACTTCTCGAAAACTATTTATGTTTTTGTGAAATGAGAATATAATTTAGCTACTTTTTTTCCTACGTATAAATCACGTTCAACTATTATCAACCAGAGTCCGAGATGAGCTATCCTGCCTGGAGCTGACATGCCGCATGGGATGTGACTACGGGTTCGAGCTGGGTGCCGGCAGATGTCCCACGTGCAGATGTCGGGACCCCTGCTCCGGTGTTACCTGTCCAGCAGGACGCGCCTGCGCCACTGTCGATGTGGCTTGCGATGCTGATTACTGCCCGCCGGTGCCAGCGTGTGAGTGTTTGTGTATTGAACGTTTCTGAATAATAAGAATAGATTATGTTTAATTGTTATTTCCATAAAGTATTTATTTTTATTTGGAAAGTGCCCGATTATGTTCTTCATTTGATAAATTTCCCAAACGCACTCAGAAACGCTTTCTACAATTTATGACAATCGTTAAAATAGTTTTACCTCTACCTGACAAATAACCTCGTTTCAAATAATCTTTCTTTAAGTCAAGAGTTATGTTCCACAGGCCTACCAAAGAAATCCGGCCAGTGCCCGTATCTGGTGCCTTCAAACGGCGCGTGTGAATGGTCGTGTAGAAGTGACGCGGAATGTGGTCATGGCGAGCGCTGTTGTGCTACAGGCTGCGGGACTGCTTGTACTGAGCCTGTGCATCAAACAGCTTGCCAACAGAGAAGGTAAAGAGACAGAGTGTTGTTAAGGAATGAGCTTAGTAGTTAAAATTTGATTTGTCCCTTGACGGTCTAGAAAAGATTTTTCTTATCTGCGATATTATGGCGTAATTTTAACAACAATTGATATTTAATTTTATATGGGTAGGATATTTGCGGATAGGTATGCAAATAACCAGCCACGCCGTTCTGTTTTCGTTACAAATTATTACAGTGCTCACATTAGTTACCTAGATATACCTATGCTTAATATGATGACAATAGTTTGGGCTTTTAAAATGTATTTATGGCTATATTAAATATATTTCTAAGTATATCCACGCAATTCTTTAATGTACCTATATTAGTTTAATTATCTTTGTTTTCTATCCAGAGCCTTGGCGCTTCACACGGCTGTAGAGAGCGGTAACCCACCAGCCTGGACGTGGGTGCCTGACTGCAAGGAAGACGGCACCTATCAACAGGTGCAGTGCAGGAGGTCGGACAAAACGTGTTGGTGCGTCGATACTGCTGGAAACGAGGTAAACTTCAGATACAAATTAGCTGCTTACATTGCTGCTTGCAATTCTGACTTAAGACGGCTACCAATACACGTGGTTATTTCAGTAGAGTTTAACTATCTATCAAATATTAATCCATTGACTGTCAATTGAATTATTTACGGAAAAATTTATTAGTTACAAAATTTACTTGATTTCGTTAGAATAGCTAAGTTTTATGATTTTTGCATTTAGTTCGCACCTATTTCAACACAGATACATGGTTTTTATTGTAGGTTCCTGGAACCCGCACAACCAACTCCACTCCCAACTGCGACGCTCCCCACAAATGCCCGAACCCTGGCTGCAACGATGTGATAGTCTGCTCCCACGGCCAAGAACTCGATGACAAGGGTTGTCCGACATGTGACTGCAGAGATCCCTGCGCTGAGGCCAAGTGCAAGCCAGATGAGACTTGCGAACTGGTGCCTTTAGATTGTGAGGTATGAAATAGCTTGTATTCACTGATAAGAAATGCTCGCAAAATTAAACTTTATTCTGAAGTATCAAGAACTTTATTTGGCATAGTAGTCTCAAGTCTGTATTTTCATCAGTTCATAATTAAGATGAAAATGATTAAACTCTTGTAAATTCTAAAATTAAACATTATAATGTTATTAGTACGATTCATACTCATTAAAATTCTGTATTATTCACAGGGTGACATGTGCCCACCGCTAGCTCGCTGCGCCCCGTCACCACAATGCCCCGGAGGGGTGGATCCTCTCCAAGCTCCTGACGACTCAGGCGCTCTGATCTGCGGCCCCAGCGCCGCCGCCTGTCCCTCAACACATGCGTGTAGATTCGCGCCACACGACTCGAGACCTTTCGGTCTGCTGCCCTAAACCACGTAAGTTGTTGAATGCTTTTACTGTGATTGTGGTTTGAAGGGATCTCTTGACGACAGGTGAACATTTGCTGCAGCACCTTTGTTTTAAAACCATTTGGAGGCGAAGGTATTTTTTGGGATTTGAGTTATATTGTTATCTTCTAAAGGAAATATCCTAAAACACGTACTCAACAACATGAAATTACTCAATTATTATTTCTTGTTCATTTTATGTTGCTTTCCTTTACTGACTACTGTATTTATTAATCACTACTAGATTGTATCTCTATATTTCAATGTTATTTATTCTTCAGGTACAGTATGTTTCGAGAGCAAAGACGAGGGTAGCTGCGCTGACGGACAGGTCCTCAACACCACCAGGTGGCACTTCAACCATGAGCGCAACCGGTGCGAGCGGTTCAAGTACCATGGTTGCTCTGGCAACCACAATAACTTTAGGACCAAGGAAGAGTGTAACGCTGTATGTCCGGGTAAGTTTCGTGTTGTTGATTTGATATTAGTAGACACAACTAATTGGTGAAATTTTTCTAGAGGGTAACCCTAGCAAAAATGGCAGACCTACTACGAAATGAAGATTTGTAATCAACTTCAACAATTAAAATAAAGCTAAAAAAAGTTGTAATATAGGGCGTTAATAAAATGTGTTCCTTTCCTTTTCAAAAATAAATTAAAAGACCGTTAGATTTGAAAGGAAAACAATATTATTTGCTTTAACTAATCTAACATCATAAATTCCTTTAAAACAGTTGAAGGCGAAACTGCGAAATTGAGAAAAAATAGGAAAAGTGGAAGGAATCCAAATAACGATCAAGGCATGTCGCAAGTCACAATGTACTATATTGTGTGTTCATACGATATTATCACAAAACATCGATGATAACAGCACGTTACATGCATTGCACAATATCCATCTTACCAATAAAATATAGCGAAAACTGATCAATATTTTGTTAGACAGAACGTCGATTAGATTAAAAAATATTTTTATTGGTAAGACCCATTTGTTCTAACAAGGCAACTATTGCAATAAATTGTCTTGCAGCAAAGGACAATCTGCAAAACAAATTAACAATCATCGCATGCTCCGACACATAACAGCTTGGAGACAGCATGAACCCTAGTCTAGCCTTTTCTTACGACAATACGAATACAAATTGTGTAGCAAAATTTCATCGAACTGATGGGAAATGTGTACAGTTAAGTTCAAATCCTAAAAATTAGCCCCACTGTTTCCTTTCTTATTACAGTATAGGAACTGACTGTAACTACCTACTTTATTTGTTTACCAAGGTAAAATCTGAATTTGCCATCCTCACTGCAAGAGCCATAGCAATCCTTAAAAAAGCTACAAATACAAAATTCCTTACAATATACGTTCTTGATTATGAAAACCAGATTGATTGCAGTCAATGTGATGTTATTGATTGATTTTATGCTCTCAGTATTGAGCCCGTGCGAGCGATTACGCGAGAAGAACGAAGCTACAGCACAAAAGTACGGCAAGGGCACGTTCATACCAGTGTGCGACGCGAGTGGTGTCTGGGAACCTGTACAGTGCATGTCCCACATCGGTGAGTAAAACTAATCTAACTACTACTGTCTCTGAAAACATTTCTTAACTCACATATCTAAAATGATATGTTTTGCCGTTTATGGGACTTAAATAAAGGAATGAATGCCCAACTTCGAAACGATTTCAATGCATCAAACTAATTAAAAGCTTTTGCTGAATACGAGAATCATGATTCATAGCAAATTTGGCTATAGTCTAGAATACTTTGGCACATTTCATGTTGTTTAAATATGCTTCGTTATTACAGATGTATGCTGGTGTGTAAGCGCCAGAGGCGAACCCTTGAAGGGTTCTCTGGTGCGCGGTGCAAAGCCCTCTTGCAACTTCAGACAAGCACGCAAGTGGGTGCCACGGGACCCAATGGACGAAAGGGCTAGGGCTGATGAAGGTTGGTTTTAAAAGACTCATTGCAAATCCCAATTAATTTAAAGCCCCTTTTCATAATAGTGCGGAAGTGGCAAACCAAATTATGAAAGAATAGAACGTAACTAATTGGCCTTTAAATAAAATAATGAACTCTACTCATTTCGATGACTCAATTGTTACTTATCCAAATACTAAACAAGCCACTTAGAAAGCGTCAAACTTTGATTAAAACGATATTTCATAGTAATCAGATTATTTAAAAAAGAAAACCTTATTCCAGTACTAGAAGAGCTGATCAGACAAATGACAGCGTATCGAGTGGACGAATTCGATGAGGAAGATGAATTAGACAATATTGATTTAGAAATCGAAGGTAGAGATGAGCCCGAAGCTACAAGCAGGAGATGAAAGATGAAGCGATTCTTGTATCTGAAGTAGTTGAACCTAAACTAGCAGACACAACAAGAAAAATGGAGAAACCTCTTGTAGTTGAAGAAAAGATTGTTTTCAAAACTAAATGTCAGATGATACAAGAAGAAATTGAGAATGGTAAGTTATGCTATTGGAATTATATTCTAGGAGATTAAAAGTATTTACGGGTATATCTATTCTTTTTAACATTGGCTTGAAGTTTATAAATTATATTTCTTCTATTTACTTATCCTCCTTATTTTAAAATGTAGTTTATTGATCATGTTTATTTAAAAACGTTTTTCTAACTTTACGACCTTTTTTTATCCATTACGTACATAGTTACCGCCTACCGTAATCTATCCACTACATAGTACTTTTTTTTACCATGATTGAACTTATTTCAGGAGCAGAAGGCCACCGTCCCAGATGTTTGTCAGACGGATCGTTCTCGCCGCGGCAGTGCGCGCGCGGACGCTGCTGGTGCGTGGATGCAGCGGGCCAGAGAAGGCAGAACGTACCTACTGTGCCTGACCTGCCTTCGCCTGATCCTTGTGGTATATTATTACATTTTGGTTGTTTTCAGACACAAGATAAAATAGAGTTAGGAACTCTTATTATTATTTCTTCGCAAAAATCATATTACTATATTGAATTCAGAACTCTTCGAATGATTTAAAATTACCGCAGCATTTGGACATTCACATTATTTAAAAGAAAAGAATGAATAAGAAATTGCAACAATATTTACAATTAATAATAATAATCCCACAGAACCAACTCAAATAGAATCAGCAATACTAGAATTGGAGCTGATCGGAGCTGAGAACGCAGTGGCACAACAGGCAGCTGCGGCGCTAACTGATAAGCTGGCGGCACTTGGGGCTCGCGTGCCGGTCTCTGTCGCTAAGGATAGGGGCACTGTGAAGCTCAGGGTCTCACTGTCTGGACCCAGAGCTGTCGACCGAGTGTATTTTATTGAAAATGCGGTAAATATTCAACAAAACGATATTATTTGAGACATTGAAGACACTAATGCGATAACAAAGCTAACGTCGTTTGTAAGATGCTCCTAATAACGGTTCCGATTTTGAAAATAATGTTAACTTGGCCAGTAACGATGAGAAAAAGGAGGAATATTAATTACTTTGTTCGAAATGTAATGCGCAAATCAATAAAAAAAATAATTATATTAATGACTAGCTTTTGCTCGCGGCTTCGCCCGCGTGAAGGTGTTTTCCAGGATAAAATTCCACTGTTTGATAAAAGTCTTGCTACATATTTTCCCGGTACTTATAGGTTCAAACTAATTTTATCCCCAATCTATAATTTCAGTTCAATCAGTCGAAAATCTAAGAACATTTATACAAACTTTCATCCCCTATTTTATCCCCTTAAGGGTAGAATTTATCAAAATCCTTTCTTAGGGGGATGCCTACGTCATAGTAGCTTTATGCATGTAAAGTCTTAGCCCGATCCGTCCAATGGTTTGGGCTGTTCCTTGATATATCACTGTCAGTCACCTTTGAGTTATATATTATATTAACAACTGAAGTTAGCTAAAATTGAGTTTCTCGAAGCCGACCACTATTTATGTACTATGTATTTTGAGACTATGCAATTTTGTCGCGTTCGCGATTCACTTTCACTTTTGTTGAGTTTCAGAACGCGATATTAGATCCTCCAACGCGCACGCGAATTTGAACTTTATGCAGCGGTAATAAATTACAAATTGACTCTACGTATTAGTTAGAAAACGTTTGTATGGGAAATAGAAAAATGCTGTTTTGAGGATTTTCCCGGCAATTATTCGAATTTTTCTCACCTTTTAAATCTTCCCTAGACCTCCACGAATAATTCAAGACCAAGATAAGATAAATCCGTTCAGCCGTTCTCGAGTTTTAGCGAGACTAACGAACAGCAATTGATTTTTATATATATAGACTAGCTTCCGCCCGCAGCTTCGCCCGCGTGGATTTCGGGTTTCAAAAATGGAGAAGGTGCTCAATTTGTCGGAATGTTTTTTTAATTTATGGTGGTATGCAGGTGGTCCGATTGTCCGGTCAGGGTCTGATGATGGGATCCTGGTGAAATCGAAGGAACTTTTAACCATTAAGGTTGCACACGAAATGACGGAAGCTTAAAAATGGAGTAACTTCTCCCGTTTTCCCAACATTTTCCATCACTGCTATGCTCCTATTAATTGTAGCGTGATGAAAAGTATACTATAACCAGCTCAGGAGTATGAAAAATAATTGTACCAAGTTAAGTTAAAATCCGTCGAGTAGTTTTTGTTTCTATAACGGTTATACAGACAGACAGACAAAAATTTTACTAATTGCATTTTTAGCATCAGTATCGATCCCTAATCACCCCCAGTTATTTTGGAAATATATTTCATGTACAGAATTGACCTCTCTACAGATTTATTATAAGTATAGATATGCAAAAGTAGCTCAAAAATTGTCCATAACGAAAACATGCATTTTAAAGTAAAACAAAAGAAATAATATCGTGAAGCCAACCAAATAACTAATGATATATTAAATTTTGTGACTGTTCAATTTAGTCGGGTCCGCGATATCACTTTTGTTGAGTTTCAGAACGCGACATTACATTATTATATTCTGTGCTCCAACGCACACTGCTTTGATGTTAGGAACACACCTACATTGCTTAGACAACAGTGAACTTTATACAATAGCAATAAAGCTCAAATTGACTCTACGTATTAGTTAGAAAACGTTTGTATGGGAAATAGAAAAATGCTGTTTTGAGGATTTTCCCGGCAATTATTCGAATTTTTCTCACCTTTTAAATCTTCCCTAGACCTCCACGAATAATTCAAGACCAAGATAAGATAAATCCGTTCAGCCGTTCTCGAGTTTTAGCGAGACTAACGAACAGCAATTGATTTTTATATATATAGATTAGAAAATTAAAACATCAATAAATATAAATCAAATATGTGCAAACTTAAATCTAAGAGTGTTATCTAAGAGTATTTTGCTTTGTAGGTGAAACAAGAGAAACTAGCCGGTGTTAGTAAGTCTGGCGAGGCAGGCATCCTAGGGGCTGACGTCATTCGTAGCGAATACAGACTGTCCGCGTCGACGCCGCCCGCCATGCAGCAGAGGGAGATCCTTAGTGAATCTACGGTATGAAACATCTTCTCTTAGATAACCTTAATGTTAAACCTGAGAAATACCTTTTGGATTTATTATTTCCATCGCGCATTGATATTACTATTAATAAGGACAATCACACGCCTAAATTATTTTATGGGATTTGTTCTTAATTATAAGGTTGTTTCAGTAGTTTTAGTTATTTTTGAAATAAGTAGTTTTAGGTAAAAAGTAATTTTGTCATATGCGAGTTCTTCGTTACTTTTCTCCATTTTGGTATTATTATGACACGAAAGCGAGATTGTATTTAGTTTTTTATATTTTTTCCAGGTATCAGCAGCAACATCATATCACACAGCCCTAATAGTTCTAGCTGCTACATCAGCATTTATCATAAGTGTGTTATGCGTCCTTGTGATGCTGTACCGAGCCAGGCTGCAGAGAGAACCTCATAAAGCCGAGAGGTTCCTCCCTCCAGCGCCGCCCGTCTACGTGTTATCAGCTGATGAGAAGGCGGAACTAGCGAGGGTGTTACACGCCCCGCCTCCCCCAGTACTACCACAAGAAGAAGACCATACGAAAGTATAACCATAAGATATAATTTATTGATGTGTGAATGTGACACTACTGTTTATTGAAATAAATGTGAGATTTGTTTGTGCTTTAGTATGCTAGGAGTGGTTGATGTTTTTGAAATATAATGGTAATTATAGGTTAGTTAATCCTGGCATAAATAAATTTAAAATTACCAGTTCATAAGGATCAAAATTGCCAGTAAATATATACCATAGATGCTAGACAATTTTTACCATCGATAATAATGGCCAGGTAGAACAAAGAGCAGGGAGTGTCACATTTATGTTGTAAGAGAATGAATTGATATTATGTTAAACTTTAAATCTTATGATAGTTCTCGTTACTCGTTTAAAACAATATTATTGTAAATTTAGTACAGGTACTAAAGTAATTATAGGGTCCAAAATATTGGCTAGAGTTTGAGTAACGTAGATGTACTTTTATCTAACTTCTAACTTTCTACGGCACTAAGAACTGTCAAATAATATCTTATAAAAGCCTAATACTTATCTTGTCTTGTTTGAGGCTATTGTCATAAAATGCTGACCAAAATTTTGACTGCCATAAAAATTTTACCAATGATGCAACAATGAATTGAAACAATTGATTAATCTTAAAAGTTGAATACAAAATTATTATTGTCTCAAGGGTGGGACCAGAAATGGGAACATTTGTTTTGTTGCTCTACACAGATAGATAACATTTACGCGGAAAAAATAAATCTTATCATTTCGGAATTATTCTTATTTACTAGTTTCTGATCATTGGAATCGCATGAGAAAGGTTGTATGGGATTTCACTTCACTTTCAAATCGGTTAGATATAAAATAGCAAATAATTATAAATCTTTTATAAAATTTCTTTATCTTCCAAAAAGTACCCAAATACCTATCCCAAACTGTAAAATTATGATATGTATAATTGAAAGCGTTATTTTCACATAATATTTTCTGCCTGTTAAAATATTTTAATCTCTATTTCTCATCTGATATCTGACCAAAGGTAGAATCTGTCAAAAGATTGATATAAAACTTTGAACGTATTTCTTGAAATGTTCGTCTAATCTTGATCTAATGATAAAGAAGTGTAATTCGTAGAACAAAAGTAATCGTGTATGATTTAGATAAACACATCATATTTTTACAGACATGAAATAAGAGGAATAAATTGTTAAGTTTTTTAATTATAAGTACCTACTTGTAAGTTATCGCAAAGGCGCGCGTAGGCTGAAACGACGCGCGCCTTTGCGTCATTTTTAGTTCCTCTCGTTGAGTCTCGCTCTTTATTCTTTGCTTTGAAATGTTGTTTCCAATACGTTTCATATTATGAGCCAAACATTTCCTTTTTAAAGAACGTGGCTCGACGTAGAACTAATCTAGTCTGTTTTTCATTTACGACAAAATGTCTAAAATATTTCATATAATCACCATATCTTCCATTGTGCTTGCTAGACTTGTAAATAACTGAAATATTTATTTACTTATATATTATGCAAATCATAGTATTAGGTTATACACCAAACATTTTATCTGTTAAATTTTAATGGCAACAATTTATAATCTATGCTAGAAGAAAATAAAAACTATCAACATTCCAAATTATTTTGAAACAATTTAAATAGACTAAGTAATAAATAAATATGTATTGTATTTACCTGGATAAAATAAATAATTTTTATAAACAATAAATCTTGACTCAATTATTGCGATTTCTTCATGCTTCATGTACCTACCTTATACCTTACTTACTTTTTTTTTCTCTCTCTTTGGTAAGGCACGGTTTGCGCATACCTTACTTACTTAAGGAACCTAAAAACAAGAGAGCTATTACCTGATTAGGTACTGATTGGACTAATATAAGATGCGGCCAAAAGAAATTATAAGAGAGAAAAATCTTTCAAGAAATGAATTAAACTCGTATGAGTAAACTGTACGAATAAATAACTCCTACCATTCTTAGTCACCAATTCCATAAATTAATACATTTTAACAGCTCAGAGCGTCCCTGAACGGATGAAAAAAACGTTACAGTGCTATACTCATTTAAATCAGATGGTCTGCTTGGTTATAAACACAATCAATTTGGTAAGGTGTGTAAGGCTCTGACCTGTTAGAATAGGCTAGATAAGTACTTTATATTCCGGGAAATATATAGCGGGACTTTTATCCCATAAAACTCTTTTAGGCGGGCGAAACCGCGAACAAAACTCGTAAAAAATTGTAAAACGTCACTGGTAGTATGTATTACGTTTTAAAAGTACTTAATCTAATTTTATGGATAGATACAAATAATTACTCGAAATATTTAATAGTAAATTATTTTAACAGTATTTTTGCTAAAAAAAAACAATAGTTGCAATAAAGAGATAATATGCAGAATCATGGACATCATGAATAGGCATGATGACAGTAAATAAAAATCCCTTAAGTTTTGTATCTGTTTAATGAAACCTAAATAGGGGATTACAAATCTCGTATTTATTTTGTTATTATGAGCGAGATTAATAATTATTTTAATAAAATAAAATTACAAAATAATGCAATCCACCATGACATTCTGAACGCCAATTGGAGCAAATGACGTCACGTTCGAGTAAACATATGATTTGTTTCGTTTGCAGCACTGGTTAACTCTTATTATAATTAAACTTACGATTAAAGTTTGTTTTCAGCGACAAGTTTGTTTTGTTTGTGTTGTTAAATTAAAAGTACAATAACGTGAATCATGGAAAAAGGATTTACAAAAGCAAACAACACAAATTTGCCTAGAATCGACTTATTGATGCTTGGAGAGTTTCTAGCTTCAAACAAAGATTTTTGTTCCGCTGAATTTAGAAATGTCAAAACATCCATGTAAGTACAATACAATAAACTTTACAAAAAACTAATTTAAATAATAAAAATAAGTACAAACCCTTATATACGTATTTCTTTGTGGGTTAGCATTTAAGGTTATGTTATTAAAATGTTTTATTTTAAATAACATGTAGGTACCAAATACTTGCACTATGTTTTCTTTGTTTAAGGTCCGCCAGGGCATCTTATGGCGATGACGTTATAGGTTATGTTCAGCTTAAACGCGAAGAAAATCTGTGCATACTGAAAGCCAACATTTGCCCAGAACATAAAGTCCATGCAAAGTTGTATGGAGTGACTTTGGTGGTTGACGAACAGTAAGAGGCAGTAAAATCAGTAGAATGTCATGATTGTGTGGCTTCTCAAAGAGGCTGCAAATATGCCATTGCATTCATAATGTGGGTCCATCGCAGAAGTGAGGACCCATCCTGTACATCCACTGAATGTTACTGGATGAAGTCCAAGCTTTCCAGGGTTGGGACTACCCTAAAATATATAAGTGCCAAGGAGTTTTCCAACGGTAAGCCTAGCTTGCCATCAAATACAAAAATATTGGAAAAGTTTTTAGAGGAAGGGGAGAAAAGAAGACTTAATAATTGCTTGTTATCAAAGTATCAAAAAACTATGTAGAGACCCAACTAGAAAATTTATCCATGCACAAATTAGTGTTTAAATATAAAGTAAAATCCTGCAATACATTTTTAGCAAATGTAATATTGACAGATGCTGACATCTGTAATATAGAGAAAGGGACAACAGACCAACATAAAAGCAGTCTTTGGCATGAACTGAGATATGACAGGGTCACAGCTTCACATGCATTTGAATTCAGTTGTTGCAAAACCAGTAAAGGCATTCTGATTGCTATAATAATGGGGGAAAAAATCCCAGATACACCAGCCATGAAACGTGGTAGAATAATGGAAGATAATGTGAGGAAAACTATAAGTGCCATCTTAGGAAAAAAAATAAAAAGTGTGGTTTAATGCTCTCCAAGAACTACCCCAAGTTAGCGGGTTCACCTGATGGAATCTGTGCCAACAGCATTGTGGAAATTAAGTGTCCTGTGAAGGAAAAATCTTTCAAAAATTATATGTATACTGGATAACCAACCCAGGAGTTTTATATACAGATACAACTGCAAATGTTATTATCAGAACTTAAAAAAGGCTACTATTGTGTAGCTTTTTTTGTAATAAGTTTTCTTTATTTTCAGCAATGTATATTCCAAAATTTTTGATGCCTCTTGTTTTTTATCTTCGTCAATTAACTCGCTACAGTCTAAAGTAGACTTGATTTGCAAAGGTGCTGTTGATGGTGATGATTCTTTATGCATCACAGATGGTGTATAAGAAATATCACTGTCAGATTCTTCATGAATACTAAATAATGTTCTTGAAGCATTCTGTAATAAAGTGGTTATTGATTGATGGTTTGGCAGTAATATAACTTTCAATATTAAATGGTGATGTAGAAACAGACTTCAGAAGAGATCTCAATGGTGATGTCATCTGATTAACTAAATTAATTTCTGTTTGAATGACTTTACTTTTAAACTTATTTGTTATATATACTTACTTGTATGCATTTATTTGCTGTCCTGGGTGCATCATGTGTAATATTTGCTTGCAAAACTTAGTAACTCGATAAAAATAATTCACAGATTTTTTACAAACAAAAAGTCACTTATCGTATTGCGCGCAATAAGATTCAGTTATATTGTATACAAAATATAGGCATGTTTTAAATAAAATTTGTACTTATCATTTCATTATTGATTAGGCTTGGCTTTATAATAAACTGAATCAATTTATAATCAAAATTATTGAAATAAAAAATAAGTAGGCACCTGCATTTCCGGATTAAGACTCTCCAAGTTCCAAGTTTTCTGTAGCAATAATTGTTCTTTCTACTAGTTCTTTTTCATATTCCTCAATTAACATTTATCTTTGTTTTTTGACAACATATTCTGGTTTGGTTGTATCGGCTGTTCGTTTTCTTCTATCGGGTTGACAGTAATATTTTGAGGGAATGCACCCCGGTTTCATGCGGATCTGCGACACTGATCCCATCAAATTATATTGCATATAATTTTCCATGTCATTTGGCAACTGAAATTGAAATAAAATGTCATTTATAAAATACATTGAAGGCTATGATTTAGTGAAACATGAAACATAACTTTCAAAAAGTATGTTAATTATTAAATTAAAACCTCGAAGCAAATCATGATTAAGAATTTTAGTAATAATTTTAAGTAAATACTTACGTCAAAGTGATCTTCACAAAAATAAAGCTGAGTACGGGGCAATATTCCTTTTAAATCACGCTTTGCAAGTTTAAGCCACTTATATCGTGTCGTTTTATTGTATGGAACGAAAATAAATAACTTGTTAGGTGTTTTTATGGATGTGTTAGTACATTGAGGGACCGCACACCACCTGTACGTTTTGGAATTCATTTTTCTTCTCACTAAATAACTACGTATAGTGTTTACATCTCGATTACTCGAACGTGACGTCACACTTCACAGGCAATGCCATGACACTTTGGTACGTTTTAGCGAGAATTTTAAACTTATAAAATAAAATGTTTTTTTAATACAAAAATCTTTATTTTTGGCAATAATATGATATTCGTTGTAATTAATAAATATTTCCGAACATTATGAAATAGTTTTTAAAAATCTGTCATCATTGATCTTTACTTGACAGTAGTAAATGATAGTGTTACAATAAGAAAAAATTCAATTCGTGTTTTCAAATCATCAATAGTTTTGGAATAATATTTTTTGTCCTAAATTGCCTCCTTCTCCCCTACATATTTTTTTTTTTGCAAAAGTAGTATTTGTATTAGTATCAACTGTTATGGTGTTTTTATATATGTATAAATAAATAAAAATAAAATCATCGAAATAATAGGTAATCTTACGTAAATATATAATATTTATATAAAACTTTCGGAAGATTATAACTATTAACACGTTTTTCGCTCACACCTTTGTCAATATATTTCTTGTCGTCCAACATAGCAACTAGTCAATATCGTGAACACGGAGCATGTGGTAGCACCATTATACATAATATGTACCGAATATTGTTCGGTGCGT
This sequence comes from Manduca sexta, assembly GCF_014839805.1. Classification (NCBI taxonomy): domain Eukaryota; kingdom Metazoa; phylum Arthropoda; class Insecta; order Lepidoptera; family Sphingidae; genus Manduca; species Manduca sexta. The sequence goes on along the minus strand of NC_051127.1, from coordinate 135,818 downwards.
CATCTTAATTATACGAATATGATTCATGTTTATTGTTAATTTTATGGAGTTGCTATAAATATGAAATTATTTTCAATATTTCTACATTCATTTGTAAATGCTTACTCAGAAATGAACAGTTATTTAGTACACACATTGATATCCGCCTAGCTGTCAACCGTGGCTGTCACGTCGTATATGACATTTCTTGCAGTTGACATTTTGACAACTCGAAGGGGCCGGCCCGGGCCCTTGGAGAAATTATTTCAGAATGAATCAGGAAGGCGTACTTGCTTGTTGCGCCGTATGCAATCAAAAAACGCATCGGAGATGCGCACGGTGCCTCAACGTCTATTATTGTAACACGGAACATCAACGACAAGACTGGAAGAGGCATAAAAGTGAGTGTGCACCCAAGTTACCAAAACAGGGTCCGAAAAGTGATAAATCTGGCGAATGTTCAACTGTTATCGAAGAAGCTGCGAAGAAATTGAAAGACGGCGTCGCAGCAGTCGCCGAAAAATCGCAACTAGAAACTGTAAGCGAAGGTAGTGGAGGTGATATAAGACATTCGACAAAATCAAAGACTAAAAACGTTAAGAAAATCGTTGTGGAGGGTAGCTCGGTCAGTGTTAGTAAACAGAACTCGATCGCGAGTGAAAACGTGAAACAGAGTGATAGTGGAACGCCGAAGCAGAATGACAGCAGTGTTATATTTAGTGTAGTAGATACTGAAAAGGAATTGAATAGTGATTGTGCCATAACATACGAGGGCTCGTCCGAAAAAGAGATTCTGAGCGAGTCTGTGCAGCAACTGAGCACGGTGGACTTCGCCGGGACTAGCTCGTCGAATGTGCTCAAAGCGGTGAACAGAACCGATGTGAAGATGCCTATTCAGCCGGAACAGACCCATAGGGTGAAGGAGTACCCCGAAGCATCTCTGAAAGGGAGTGGGGCTCCATTCAATCACATGCCCAACAGTTACTACATGGACCCGTGTGATCCCTTTTACAAGATATGTCAGAGAGTGATTAAAGACATGACCCAGTATGGAGTGTGTGTGATAAACAACTTCTTAGGCAGGGAGCGAGGGCTGCAGGTGCTTAACGAGGTGCTGGAGATGTACAGATCCGGAATATTCACAGTCAGTATATATAATTTTTTTATAATTCTAATTGGTCATGCTATTAATAAGTTTTATGCTAAAGATATTCAATTGGTTAACTGAACAGCAATCTTGTAGCAAATCATTGCTGTAATCTTATGCTGAAATGATATATTTAAATTATTTACTGATAAACTGTTAAAGCAAACATTATCTTTCTGAAATATAATCAGAATTTTATTTTTTTTCTACATAGTTCATATTTTATTATCATTTGAAATATGCTTTAACTGAATATAATAAAATTACCCTTGCCATGATGATATTATGGTAAACTAGATTTTACAATACAATTTTACACCTTAAATATTGTTTCTGTATTACAATTTTATTACTTATAAAGACAATTGTTCAAAAGACTTGAAACTTTGTGGGCAAAAAGTCATAGATTTATTGTAGTTTGAGGGTAATCAGGCAACTAGTTTTGGCTTTTGCTAGGTGAAAATGTTATCCCTGTTTCAGGAAAAAATACACTGCCCTACTGAGATACATACAATTATATGAGTATTTTTCAAAATAAATTAACAAAATGAAATAGGTTTTTTCAAAATATTGTCAAGGAATTTGCAATCTCATCTGTTGTTTATCTTAAGACATAGGATATATCAAAATATATATACATATTGTTTAAGACAAACAAAATAATCATAATATTTTGTAATAACTGTTTCGTAACATACATTTATTTTGTGAAATACTCATATGTGGATGTAAGGAGGGCTTTTATGTGTGCTAATATTTGTCAAATTCCATTCATAGGTTTATTTGCTTCTAACCAAAATACAAACAATATCTTTCAAAACTTTCACTTTCATATTGTTTTTAAGTACCCACAATTTGAATGATAATTTAGATCTAAATGGAATTAAGTTTTCCATCATATGTTGTTTTGGTTTAAGTATTTTTATTCTATTATAAATTAACTAAATATTTACACTATTGTGGTCTATAGTGGTCTTATAAGATTCCTATTGCAAAATCATAAACAATTTTTTATGGTATTGTGGAAATTATGTCACTATTGATAGCAGAAGTCCAAATAACAGAACTATATTTACAAATGTTCATGGGCTAAAATGATAAATCATTCTCATAAACACTTCCATACTTTATTTTTATTTTGCTTTCTTATATTTTTGCATCCATCTATATGAAAATGACTCATTTAGGCCAACACATAAGCTTGTATTGTGAATATTAATTTGAAATTATGGTAATGAGCTAGAAATGTGAGTTTGTCAATAAAGTTTCCATGTTAAAGTGTGCAATAATAATTGTTAATAAGGAAATAAATAATGAGACATGCAAGCTTAGCTTCCTGAATGGAAAACAATCCATAAGCGTTACAAACATCAGAGTAGATCTTTAGAACATTGATACTGCACTAGGTTTGTCATCCTGGGGCATGTCGACAGGCATATTCCCTAGTATTTTCAATAGCTACTGCCTCAGCTATTACCTTACTGGAAAAAGCATAGCATATAAAGGGGAGGCCAGGTGGCCCACCCAAAGGATTTTGACGCAGCCTACTACTAAAACAAATATTTTAAACAAACAAAATATCCAAAACTGCAATTACACCCAAGTCATTTTAGGACTTTCGGTCTACGAAACTGTCCCCTTCTGAAAAATGACTAGCTAGAGCTGTGAACACAAGCAGGCTTGAATACTGTTATTTGGTAGTAGAAACGGACAATTCCTTCAAATAAAATTGCCTATAAGAATTCTGCCTTTAAATTTAAAGCTGTAATATTTGAATTTAAAAAGCAATGTATTTTTTGCATGTTTAAAAAATTATCAAATGTTATTTGCCTCTTTAGATTCCATGATTAATGGTTACGCACACTATAAGAATGCAAAAAATATAAGATAAGGTTATCGTTAGCATGTAACTTGCGTTACATTCATGAGTACTTAGATTTCAGTAGTTACTATTTTTCCAAATATGTCGCATAATATAAAATATATAATGCATTTACAGTGATGTGTTTATGTTATGCATAATTGTTTGCTTGACATATTTTTGTATCTAAAATTAATCAGGACTAGCCTAATATTCTATATGGCTGTAACTTGTAAATAATTATTGAGAATATATTTGCATAATATCCTGAAAGATAGGACATTAAAACATCAGAAATTTTGTGTTGAGTAATATTTTCTTAGATTTACAGATTTAAAGAACATTCATTCAAAGTATTTTTAAAGATAAAACAAAAGCATGTTCTCCAAATTCAAAACTGAATTGTTATTTAAAAAAAACACTCGACATGTTGAAATACGTTTTTAAAAATAGGCTAAATTACGGAGAGGCTCCAAAACTGTTGGTCCTAAATCTCAAGTTTATTTATTTTTTGGTAACATTGTAGATACTATTTGTGTTTTTCTATCAAGTTCGTACTGCTTAAGGCCCTCTCCCCAACAAAGACGCTTTTTTAAAAGCTATCTATTTAAAAATTGTGTTACATGTAGAACAAAATTAAACATCATATTTCTATAATATGTTATCTTTTACTTAGGTAGTTTTAAACTTTTTAGAAATTGGATATTGTTTCATTAATTTCATAATGAAAATGCTGCTATAATTATTGGCTCTGTGTATTTCCTGAAGTAACGTAATTTTAATTTGGAACCAAGTCTATTACATACACAATTTAATTAGGAATATGTTGGTAGTTTCAATTTTTGAAAAAAAAAAATTTTTTTTTTAGTAAAATTATCCATAAATTTTTGCGTATTCCTGCCCGTAAATCGTGAAGTAAATGTATGGGACGAATATTCAAGGCCATTTACTAGGGGGCAGGCCTTAACGTTATGGCTTGTGTAAACATAACATTTTTATCAATACAAAAACATTTCGATGACCTGTATACTAATTAACAGTAAGTAGTTTATATGTAACAATTTGTAATTGTTGCAAAATATTGAATAATACTATACTATCTAGAAAATTCTTAAAAATAATAAATTACATATACATATGTGCATGTCTAAGTTTGAATAAGGTTTTGCTCTAATTGTCACAATAAGAGACACTTGTATTCAATAGCCATTCTTTATACATCATCACCTTTGCTAACATTGTGCCAAAAATCCTGCTTTTAGTTTTCTGATAATTTTGTAGTTTAATGCGAATATGGCGTGTGCGTGAGTGTATTTATGATTGAAAGTATGATGTTGCCGTTGCGAAGAATTCTCTTAGAGTAGTAGTAGTGGCGTTAGAGCGCGTAAAATTAAAATTAAATTTTATTTATATTTATTTTGTTCGAAACATACACTTTTTTCTTACATCTATGGCTCAAGTAACTTATTGAAAAGTGTTATTTCCAAGTAGATAATTATGTGGTCTCATTTAGTAACACAATGTCAAAATGACCCTGTATACCTATTTATAATAATAATGCCCTCCTAGCCGAATTTCGACCACAGCGGCCAATCTCAACGGAGATCAGCCAGGTAGTACGCAGGATATATTATAGTGCACAAGTGTGTGCGCAATACACAAGCACTCTCTGTTCCTTCACTCTCATAGTCCGGTGAGACGGCAAGCCGACATGACCGGAGAGAGATCAGGCGTAGGACCAACGGCTTTACTTACTTAAAGGCCTATTTATACTGAGTGTATGTATAGTATCGTAGTCTAAACCAGGCTTTAGTTATATGCCTGTCTAGTTTTTACAGTTTCTATTGCCTAAATCTACTAAGCTCATCTGTGATATAAGTTTATACTATAAGCATTTGCTTTCCTCGCACATTGGTAACATCTCACAACTTTTTTTCACCAATGATTACACAACTTGTTGATGTTTATTCACAAAGATGTTTGTGATTTTACAAGTGGACGTGAGAGGTGGATACATTTCGCAGAATGACACCGAGTTGTCGTTTGCGACATCCGTGGTAAACGTGGAAACGGCGGCCTCATGTATTCGTATTCCGGGAATATTCGATTTATGGTGTTGGATGGTGTTTTTACTGTTTATGGGCGGTCGTATCGCTTACCATCAGGCGAACGGCAAGCTCGTCTCGTCATTTAAAGTCATAAAAGAAATAAAATTAAATATTTTGTGATCACAAATAAGTAATAATAGTCAAGAGAAATCATAAAATTAAATATTCTGTGATTTGTCCTGACTATTTAATATATCAATCTTAAGCTGTTATTTAAAAGCTTGTTATCAGCTAAGTCGGCGCTGTTACATACACTAAAGTCGTTTTTCAAAATCCGTCACAAATTGTCTCTTAAAATATCATTGGAGCTGATGTTATTATGGTTTTATTAAATAGCGTCTATCTTAAGATGCTGAGCTTAGTTTTACAACGTCTCAGCTGATGCACTTGAGAGCGAAACTGATTTGCGTTTATGACTACGGCCATATAAATTTAAATATGTGCTTAAATAGTCACATTAAATAGTAACAATAAATGTCGCTTAAACTATAATTTCGTAAACTTTACTATCATTCATTGCTGGGGGTAGGATATATTTTATATCCGCCTGGATAGTGACCACCGTACACAAGGTGTTAAAACTCGCCATAGTGGCCCACGTAACTGTGTATTGAGTTCCAACAGGCCGGCATAATTGTGTCAACTGCTGAGGGGTAATCTCGTCAGTCGACGTTCTATTAGACCCACTCTAATTACCATGAGGTGCAATGTGTCATTTGGCTGTAGCATTATTAAAAAAACAATGAAGTGTAAAAAATACTGAATTTTAACGTAAATAATTTGTATAGGCAGGTCAGCTGGTGTCCAACCCGGGCAGCACGGAGGCGCAGACCATCCGAAGCGATCGGATCACGTGGATCGACGGCAAGGAGCAGCATTGCTTCCACATCGGCCAGCTGATCAGTCAAGTAAGTCGCTTCCATATAAACTTCTATATCGACGGTTGAAGGGATCACCCTAATAAGTCATTAAGCGACAATTTCTTTCGATTTTTTTGTAACTAGATTAAAAAACATAGAAAAAAGAGCTAATTTTAAACATGTATAAAACTTGTGTCGCAAAAAAATGTCGCTAAAGTCATTTAGCTTTTCAACCGTCTTTATGAATATTATATAGAAGTAAAAATAAGTTTTGGGATCAGGTAACGTGTATTTAACTATTTTATTTCTAGGTTTTATGGTTAATTCAAAATTGTAGACACTTCAATTGTATTTTTTTGAACACGTCTTCAAATTTAGAAACATATTTTTATTGTTTGTTTAATGACAACATATTCCCTATAACAAACAGCTGCACAACAAATTCTCCACCCCTCTCACCATCAGGTACAGTGGAGTAGCCGGCAAACGACTAACGCCCGAAATTAATAACCAATCCTAATCCAATGTATGCCATCTAAGATTGATAATTCATTCGTTTTTATGGATAAAGCATGCCAATAACCAATCCATAGATTCAGTAAGCTATCTCTAACAATAATCGATCTTTGAGAGGACGGATTACAGATCATAGATTACCCTCTGTTTGAAAATGACAGTTTACGCTTGCCAATACTCTATCTACCCGTTTTGACATTTGATTTGATTGTTGTAAACAATCGCATTTTCCAATCGGACCAATTCCTCAGTTTACTCAATATGTTTTGAATATCGCTTACACTGATTTTAAGGGAAACGAAAAGGCAATGTAAATATCCATGTTCTCTAGTGACAGTGACGACAGTGATTTGGAGGGACTAGCGATACTGATAGCGAAACTGAAAGTCGCGCTTCATCACGGGTAATGAAAAGAGTTAACTACATGCAGACCCTGGATGAGTTTGATTTCACGTTTGGATTAGGCTTCCGAAATCTGCTTGCCAATCATTGTTAGTTAAACTGATCTCGTATATTCGTGTTACTTCTATGTACAAGGTAAATAATTTTTGACATTATTTACAAAAAATACCGTACCTACCGAACTATTAGATAGGTACTAACAAGAGGCAATTGCATCGTTTTTCAGGAACTATGGTGTTTCTCCATTCCATCAACTTTTGCTGAGGAATAGGAAATATTTATATTATCTTTTCAGGACATTTTGTACATGGATACGTCGCTTCCCTGTGATTGCATTGACATTGCGTTTATCTTTACCTAAAGTTCAAACAATAATAATTGCAACTGCAGTTTTGCACAATTTTTGTCGGAATCACAGGCTAGAGGAAATTCCAACCCAAGTGGAATTATCAACTGCTGATATTATTAATTATGAGAACAATATAGAGAATCAAGATGTTGGAGAAAGAACAGCATTAACAAATAACTTCTTTACTTAGTAAAATAAAATACCTTTACAATCACTGCTATTTATTTTATTGCTTATCTACATTTGTAATTCAAAATAATAATTACAAATTAACATAGTTTTGTTAGTTGAAAGTTAAAACATAGAAACAGGCAAAATTTCCATACATTATCTATACTATTATATAAAGCTGAAGAGTATGTTCGTTTGAACGCGCTGGTCTCAGGAACTTCCGGTTCGAATTGAAAAATTCTTGTAGTGTTGGATAGCCCATTTATTGAGGATGGCTATTATAGGGTATATGTATATCATCACACTATGACCAATGGGACCAAAAACGGCTAAAATTGATTACTTTTGAGAGCTTCCGTTGCGTGCGCTGCATAAACGGTTAAAGTTATGCAACAATTATGTATAACGGAATTGTAATTTGTTTCATAACACTGGATAATGTGTACAGAGTCCAATTATTATTATATGGCACCGAGTTTACTGCGTACTTCATACTAAAAACTAAATCCTTTAAAGATTTATTAATATATTATGAACAATGTTATTAAACTTCAGTGTCAAAATATGTCAGCAACCACATTACTCACGTTCCATTTTGAAACTAATTAAAAAGTTTGTATCTTAAATATGACATGTACTAATTATTAATTATTTCTTTTGAGGGCTAAAATACATAAAATATTTTTTATTACTCCAAGTCTTATTTTTCGCAATTAGGCAAATATTGAAACGAATAGTTTGTATGGAAAATACAAAAGTATTTTTACGAATGGAATATTCTGCATAAAATGGAATGGTCAGGGAGGGAACGCATCTGGAAAGGATTGCCAGCGATCTATCGTTGAAGGCAAGCAAGGATAGGCGAGTTAAGATATTGGCATGCCGATAGGTGACCAATCGAAAGATAGTCGGCAATCTAAGATAGGTTTCAGTCTTGGATAGTAGATACATTATTAATTTCGGGCGTAAGTGGATAACCTCATGAAAGTTTAGTGAAATTGACCGCTCACCACTCTCATCAAAAACTCGGAATATCAAACGAATCATTAATGTCTCTTTAATTTAGGACCGAGATTAGGGAATACTCGAGATTCAGTATTGTTTAGGTCTCCAGAATCTCACTCGCCGTATGAAACGTCACAATATGTTGTCACTTCGTTTTGGTTTCTGCCAGCCAGTGGTATTACCTCGGTCGATCCGGCTGTTCCATACCCTTTCGAGGTACTATAACGCGAATGTAGCACACATTAGGTACATAGCCTTTCGAGATAATATGTCGACAATGCGACTCTACCAATTTAAAAAACATTGTTGTCATTGCAATGACATTAGTTATGACCGCACGTCAATTTGCGACTCAAAATACACGAGTCGCACTAACCGCAACTGCGACCGCGATCAGCGACTGGTGTCGCTAGCGATTAGCGACCTAGTAATTGTACATGATTTCCCCAATGAGAAATTCCGTGCGTAATTTCCCCAAAGTTGTCGGTATTTTTATGCGGGTTTTTATTTTCGTTTTTTGGTTGGAAAATTTTCCTTGTGTCTATTCTGAATTATTTTATTACCTACTAGATTTTGCTCGTGGCTTCGGTCGCGTGAAAGAGTTTTCTGTGATAATGGTCCCGCTATATATTTTCCCGGGATATTAATAGCCTTTGTCCTTACTGGGAAGGCCCAGTGTGTTAAGTTTTATCTCCATACCAAATTTAATCGGAATCCGTTCGATATTTTTTAAGTTTCTCGAGCTCAGAGAGACACAGATGAATGTAGGGCACAGCGCTTTGTAATGTGTAGTTATAAAGGGATTACGTATGAATATGAATATGAGAGATAGTTAGAATGTATTTATAAATTACCTCGAAGCCCATTTGCCATTTTTAAACATATTCAAATCAATGAATATTTTAAAAACTGCTTTCTTTCATTCGTACTTCAAAACAATAAACTCTGTGATGTAAAGTTTCAGATTCTTTAAAAATCATGATTTTTTTTCTCCATTAAAGTCTTTAAATTATTAAAAATACTTTTGTGGTGCAAAGGTTCAAAATTTTCATAATAGCATGAAAGAGTTGGGCATCTTTTATTTTGTTATACAACACAAAAAAACATTAATCTTGCCAACGTTGTAAAACGGTTTTCACGTCTTGCCAAGATTGCGCGAAGACGTATTTCAACAGACGGCCGATGTTTCCTGTACACATAAACGTGGATATCTTTAATTGGGTTTTTGTATGAGCTGGTGCATTTACCGAAGTACGTTTGCGAAGATTTAATTTTCGATGTTGGTACGCTGTTGCCCTTCTTCATCTTGGCATATTGAGGTTTTATGATATTCAAAAAGATGTAATCACCAACGATTGAGTTTTATTGTTCGAACGTCTATTAGCTGTATAATAATATCAGCCCTGTATTATATACTGTCCCACTGCTGGGCCAGTGCCCCTCTACTACTGAGAGTGATTAGGCCTTAGTCCACGAAGCTGACCTAGTGCAGATTAGTAGACTTCACACACCCTCAAAACTCCTATAGAGAACTTTTCAGGTATGCAGGTTTCTTTACGATGTTTTCCTTCTCTTCTACACTTCACTTCAAACATAGTTTTAGAAAAGTGAGAGGTGTGTGCCTTTGGCTTTTGAACCTGCGGACATTCGTCTCGGCAGTCCGTTCCACTCCCAACTAGGCTATCGCCCCTTGTAGCTGAATATTCTAATTCAATCATTTTGATATACAAGTATCTCGTGTTAATTCTAAGTATTTTAATGATAAGTTCAAAAATATTTAATCAATATTTAATATTTCTCATAAATTTTCAATCGTCCTGAATCATTTGCATATGAGTAACATTTGATCTAATGTTTGTTCTCCTTTACCGAACTATTTTAATACTTTATGCTATAATAAAGTCATATTCACACATTCTTTTAGTAAGTCCACGATTAATTTCACTATCGCTTCGCACACCAATTTGTATAGGTAAATAAAATATCTCAAACTAGATAATAAATAGTCCAAGCAGGCGACCGAAATTGTTGCACATAATGGTGGTATCGTCTGATCTATTACATCATTATTGATATCGCACGGCGCCTCACGCAGCGACGAACCGATTAAGAATTACGATCCACATATCCGTATGAAATCTTAACATAAAATATGTCTTTAATGTGTTTATTGTATTCTGATAAGCAAATTTTCAATTCATAAGTTAGATAAATAATAATATTGTCTGGCGGCAAATAGGGAATTGTTAATAACTTCATTAAACCACTGGCTAATTCGTTTATAAAAGTTAACACTCGCAAGAGTTAACTTTTACTGAGTTATTTTGGAACAAAATGCATATATGCGTATACCTTATACGAGTAATAATATTAAGATTTAAGACCATGTATGTGAACAAGAATTTAAACATAATTTAAAAACGAAGAGTATTTGAAATAAAACTATTTTACGGATTTTTATCGCGGTGTTTGTGTTATAATTCGGTCACGGGGCGGACCACGAAGGCTGCAGTCTTCGAAACGGGAGAGAATTATAATAAAAACCGCGATATTATTCTCAATATAGTATTATTTCAATGTCTAACATTCGCGTAAACATAAGAAATCAAAGAGTGTTTGTGAAAAAGTATTAAATAAATCTATAGAAAAAATAGACATATCCGCTGCTTCAATGAAGTACACACAAACAGCATAATTGAATCTAAAGAAAATAAGAGAGCTACTTTGATTAACCTTATTTAAAGACCTAAATGGTTTTATTATCAGATTACCCAATATATAAAATTAATTGCAATTCAGTGTTTTTCCACTGCTAATGATTATTTTCATTACGCGAAATTTCCATTGAAATTTAATTAAACGCGTATTTGTTACAGGTCGATAACATAATACTGAGAGCAAACAAAATGGCCAACAATGGGAAAATGGGTGACTACATCATCAATGGAAGGACGAAGGTAAGTGCTCAGAAATAAAGCAAAATTTTTTAGCAAAAATAGCTACTGCTCGAGGCTTCACCCGCGTGGAAAAATGCTTTATATTTTCCCGGGATGGAAAGTATAGAATAACCTATAACACTCAGAAGTCGTTACTTCTGTGCACTAATAGGAAGCTACATTTCGTTTTCTATTAGCGAAAAAAAATCAAAATCGGCTTAGTAGCTATTGAGTTAAGCGGGTTAAAAAAACAAACTCTTTAGCTTATGTATTAGTAAAGATAGGGAAGGGACAAAATGAGCGAATAACTACCAATTAAAAAAATTGTATAATTTTTTAGCCGCCAGAGGCAGACGAGCTAACGGCTCACCTGAAATATAATGCAAATTGGCCAACCAAATTTCCATCGATCGACCCTGTAATTGACGTATAGGAATTTGTTCCAATTACACTGACTACAGTGTTGTTTAAACAGGAACAGAACAGGGATAGCACATTGCTATTTGACGGTAGAAATATCTTGTGCCCTACCTTGACAGAGCTCTGATATACTCTGAACCTACTTTCTAGTGTATTTCGGAAACTTCAGTTATAATTAAATTGGTCTTACATTATGACCATTAATTCGTTGTACATCCATAATTGACGTAAAACATGCGTGCACTGCGTATTATCTTATACTATAAACGAGATTATAATTCACATTTTATTGACATCTCGTAGATCGTAAAACGAAAACTCGATTCATTCATGAACTCGATAAGTTGCACTTGGTATATGTAACATGCTTCGTAATTATTAATTCACAATTAATATGGATTTGTATTGTGAATTTATTAATTAATATTTTACTTTGTGAATTTAACGGTGAAGGAAACATCGTGAGGAAATCTGCACTTCTGAGAAGTTCTCTATAGGAATTTCGAAGTTGTGTGAAGTCTACCAATCCGCACTAGGCCAGCGTGGCGGACTAAGGCCTAATCCCTCTCAGTAGTAGAGGAGGCCCGTGCTCAGCATTGGGCAAGTATATAATACAGGGCTGATATTATTATAATAATATGGATTTACGTGCTTTCTTGTAGAGAAAAAACGTTCAATTAGGGAATGCTGCAGTGCCGAAGGACCCATATAACCCGACTCCTGCCGGCTTCCCTTTATATAGAATTTATGTAGAATCTAATTATCATTAGAACGATTTGCAGACCGCATTTATGCACCTATATGTTGTGTCGGGATCTCTTTCGGAAAATTTTACCTTACTGTGGCCCAAAATATTGAGTACTAGATAAAAACCATCGTAATTCCGAATTATAATTTCTAAGGTATCATTTTTAAATATCAGGGCAAAGCCCTAACAATCTATTTTTTTACCACAGTACTGAAATCGGGTCGGGTTCCCTTTTGGAAATTTTCACCTTTAGCCACTGATCTGATGTTAAATCATCACAGCTACATAAATATCCACGACAGCAAACGACGCAATGTTACCACTTTAGAATTCTCTATTCAGACATTGCGTCGACTTGTCAAAAATTAGTTCCCCATTTGTTAACTTAGTTCCTACCAAAAAAACCTAATTTATCTTTCTCTTGCGGTCTATGTTGCCCGGTTTTGAAATTGATGGTCTACATATTGTATGAATGGACTTGCCTCTACCATTTCAAAGGACGGTTATACGTCTGGTTGTACTGGCAATGCTTCTGCCTAACCTTTTGTGAAAAAGGCACTATCTGGTATATTTTTCACTTTCGTTTCTTCATACTTAATGATGCTATGGTTTGAAACACCGTCAATAATTGTCTTCTCGCAACACAATTACTTGACCGTTTTACTGTTACACAATTCAATGGTTTCTACTAAACGTTTGTAATCAATAGCGTGGTAAATTTCTTTGGAAAATAGAGGTTTGACCTTTTCTCGTTAGGTATATGTATGTAGTACTCAGTAAGAACTATAGTTTTGCGCGTGTTTTTATCTTTAGACGTTATTTTGAGCACGTATTTAAAATTGATTATACCTATATTTGGATTTCCTGCAATATCTTTACCTATTTTCTGTATATTAAAAATGTTGATTTCTTAGTCATAGTCGTCTCTTATTAAATTAAAATGTTTTAAGATTCTTTTAATAACTGTGAGTGAAATGTTTATAGAACTCCATTCGATAGTATGAAGACTCAAGTAAATTTTGTATTACGACTCGTAACTGTTAATTTCGAGTAGACTTCGGAATTAAGTGCTTGCTTTGTGCTTACCAACTATAGGTCTATTAAGATTGGTTGCAAGTTACTTTAGGTTTCTGCCTCAAGAAGCTGTATTGACAGAATAAACAGTTTTATATATAATATTTCAATAAAGAATTCTAGATAAAATCACGCCGCATGGATAAAAATATTGCGTGCACGAAAATATAATGTTTAAAAGTTAAACTACATATAATTTGTACCCTTAAATGGAAATTATGTAATTATAACGAAGCATGGTAATGTTTGTAAACAAATTAGTGTGATAATTTTTAACAGTCCACTTCACACACGAAATGAAGGCATAAAAAGATGATTGATGTTGATAAAACTGAAAACGGAATTGATTTGAAATGTCCTTAAACTAACATAATTTTAATGCCATCATTAAAACTTAATGATAATACGTGAGTGTTTGAAGTATGTCTGTTTTTGTGTTAATCGACCATCGACAAGGAAACAGCTGTGGTGTAAGGCTAAGGACGCTCGTAAGGCCGTCGGCCGTTATAGTATTTCATCGAACACCCGCTCGTATGTGTTCGAAGCCTAGAAAAAGAATAAGATCTTTTAGATGTTAGATGATGGGTGTTTTGGTAATTGAATGTTGGTACTCAAATACATGAATCTAAATAAAATAGTTTGTCTTCAAGAGAACTGTAAATACGTCAAAGTTAATATATTTGTCAATGATACAGACAGTCGATAAAAAACTTGCTTTAAAGCTAGTGTAGAATTTTATTATATATGCGAAAAATGTCCTTATTTGTTGATCTGAAAATACAAAATAATACAATCACAAAATTAAATCTCCAATCAAAATTAAATCGTATCTTAAAGTATAAAAATATCCCAGAAACAAATAACACTGTGAAGATTAATTGATTGATTAAATGCATTTAAGATTATGTAATTAATGAATGGAAATTTTTCAATATCAGGTGAAATAACGAAGTAAACAATACTTTCGATATATCGTGTAGCAAAATTGAAGTAACATAATTCAAATTGCATAATAAGAATCAAAGTAATGAAGGAAACATTAGTAGAGGAAACGTCGGTATTGACCTAAAAAGGTATAATGACGCGACCCGCAAGCTCGGAGGTCCATGTGCGATCGCAAGGGCGCGGACTACTACGCCCTGATCACGTACACACGCTTTCATTGATAACTTTATGACTCTCTGGGAAACCCTAACTGCACAATATTTATCGTGATTCATATCCTTTATTGATGAAGTGTTTTCAGCTATAATTTCTTCTGACGGTACAACAGTTTTAGTGGACTTTTATTTAACACTACTTAATAGCACCGTATTAAGACGGTTTTATTAGTTTTTTTTAATCTAATATAGCCTCACTGTATTTGGTAATAGAATGAGTGAGCTGAAGTGGGGTATTCACTAGTAAAATTATCTTCGTGCCCTTACTTCTTTTTCCCTCCCTTCTTTTCTTCCTACTTTTGTATTCTTGGTGTTCGTAAACGACAATTATTACTTCAGCATTAGTTAAAACTTTGCTCGTTTGCTTACCATTAGGTACGTATAAAAACAAAAAAGGGTTCATATATGTTTTATTTAAATATTGAATTCCAGTGTTTTTATGTAATTTATAGATCTCCCATAAAAGAGTTACGTAACCCGACCTTTCTGTCCCGTTTCCACCAAACTTTTGCGTTTGCGTCGTTATGAAAAGTCTATATTCCGAAATCCCATATTGAATAACATGCTGTGAAAGGCATACAGCATTATTAAACGTTGCATATACCTGTATAAACATGGCTTCAATTATGTGACGTACAGCGTAGATATGAATTCTAAGAATTTCTTTACGATAAGCATTGTTAATCGGGGAAAAATATTTTTCTAATTTAAAAAAAAAGAAATAAGGCTTTATGCAACAAAATGGAGGGGAAATGTATCTTAAACATCACACACTATTTTTATTCTATAATTGTAAACTCATTTGGAACAAACTTCATTCAAGTTTTGTATGTTTTTGCAAAGCTAGGCCTTCGACCTCGTCAATACTTAATATTTGCAAATACCCAAATATGTTTCTATGTTAAACAAATATCATTTTGGGCAGTTCAAACATAACACCACACGTAGCTATAAAAGAATTCCGTTTGCCTTTTGCAAATATTATCTTTAAAAATTATGTAACGATAGCGCATATTTGTAAGTAAATTATTAGTTATATCAAATTTGATTCGAATCTGGGAACATGTCTTATAATTATCTTTAGCGCATATGATGTTTTCCAGTAGTCCATTCCTTCCAAATTATAAATTTCCTATAGTACAAGTGCTAAATGTAGCATAAGATTCATTCACTTTATGATAAAATGCTATTTTATTTCTCTCCATACCGACCTTCACGAACTTCGCAACTACCACGAAACAGATAACTAAACCATAATACCCAGCTTTATCCAAAAAATTAGATATGGTTTTTTTGTAGTTGCCCTTTCGACTTGAAAGCAGATGCTAACCCGATACTTCAAATCATTATTTTTAAGCAATAATCCTTTTAAAATATCGTTTTTTAACTTTATTTTAAGCGATGATATTGCTTTAGCAATTTGTAATGCAAAAATAATCATATACCAAAATGACTTAGATAAGTTATAAGGTTTAGGTCTTCCAGGGCTATATCGAAGGTACTTTATATTTTCACCAAATCATAATTATTCTCTGCTTGGTAGATTTTATCTTCATATCATTTGTTATTACCTACAAAACTACGTTCAAATGTATAGAATTCAGCGTAAAGTCATTGCTGACAATACTGACAATACGTGAATTTGCCCTTTTAACATTCGGTTGATCTGCTCGTTCGTTCAGGTCACGTACACCACTTTTTTTAGTTTCCGGGTAGAAATACGAACGCCCTCCGACATATGTTGACGTTCGGTGTTTTGTTTTGTAATCGTTTCTGTGTTCCTCTGTTCGATGTTGGTTGCATGTTCTTTGTGTTGGGCTTTTGTGCCCGTTCTCACACGTGTTTTTTTTTTTGGTATAATAATCTCATGGCAGTGTACATCAGCACCAAATGCGCCCTATATGTCAATGTAGGAAACGGTGCCATCAAATTTCGCCGAATTCCATTGTAACCTTTATGAACGCTTGCCCAACAAACATCTCGAAAATTCAAACTTTCACAGTTATAATAGTAGTAGTAATTTCGGTGGTTTGATGGTGGATGATGTTTATGATTGATGCTTTGGTAATTTTTTTACTTTTCGTTTTAATAATTTTATATTGGAAATCATTTCATATAGTTTTATTTATATTGTTTCCATTGGTAGGTAGTAGGTAGCGCTATTTTTAACCTACAAGGATGTTGTCCCATAATACATTTTTTCAATGTTTTCCTGGCATGAGGATTTTCTAGTGGTTTGAAGCACGTAAGCCACTTTCAGTTTTCCTGTAGTATATTGTATTGTTATTGTATTATTGTCTGTGTTATCTATCAATTTCCGTTATGTCTATAAAAACACGTTACATGTAAGTAAATTAATATAAGTATACTATTTATTGTCCACTGAGTTTTGTTATTCAAGTTTGATACATCTAACAAGATTCTCCATGCCATTCAGACAATGTTAATAGTTATTGTGTTCACCTCTTCCAAAATTTCAGTGTTTTAGATCTAACATCTACATTATTCAATGAATAGATTTCCCCCTTGGCTTATTTTAACAAAAAAAACACCTTTTAATACCTTTATCATAGACTTGATTAGTATTAGATACGTAATTGAATATGTTATCATAGTAATTATGTTCCAAGGCGTTATCTGTTGTGGTTGACATTCCATTCACGCGACGCTTATTAAATAGAAAATCCAGATCTTGGGTGGTCTCTTGCTAATTGGTATAAAATTTTAGATGAGTCTTTTGATGGTTTTATGGCAACGCAATAGAGACTATATTATAATTAGTTGCAAATTATTTATTCTCAGTGGAGACACTCTCGCGTGTTGTTATAGGGGCACTCACTACTCGGTAGGTTTCTGTACTTTTATAATATTTTATAAGGGTTACAGCACTTTGTAAATCTCAGTCTAATATTTGATCTGCTTTTTCTCTACAAATCTTTATTTCTCAGATTTTAATCATTGACAACTAAATGCTATATGCTCCTGAGTAAGTTAAATCATATTTTATCTTAATTAGTATAGGAATCAAATTAGACGTTGCGGCAACTAAAATTGGTCATCAATTAAGTTTAAGTGCAGTAATTTGTCGTAATAGTACCAAGTGACCAAACATGCCAAGATAATTAATAAACGAATAGTCTTTTTTTATTTGACTGGCCTGAATAGTTACGATCTAGATGCTTCGTCGCTTTAGCAAGGTACTCCAAAAAATATAAAAAATAGACCATAAACTTGATAGAATTACCAGATCCTCCTATAGTCATAAGACTTAATGATCTTCTTGTTGGTGAAGATGCGCTTCGGAGCGCAAGCCACTTACAAGTTTACTCGATTTAAGCATCTGAACGAAGGACGTCATTCTAGAGAAATCACCTCACACTTGGAAGCTTCCAACAATACCAAAAATGAAGTGACGAACCCCTTAATAGACATTGAGATCATAAATAAATAATATACGGTCGACCTTAATTTGTTTCACATATAAAGTGTGACCAACAAATTGCATTAACACTTATGGCAACACTATCTCGCACCTCGATTACAATCACCCGACGTTTATATCGAAATTCGCGAGTGGCGAATACTACGCATCGATAAGCTATCTACATCCAGGGCACTATCGCACATTAGGATCGCTGTCTGCGAGATAAAATCCAAATTAAAGCGTGCGCGCTCGGCGCATGCGCCGTGACGGCTCTGCGTACGTGACTCGGAGCATGGTGGCGGGCGGGGTGTGGCGCGGCGGCGCGCGGGACGGAGGCGGGCAGCCACTGTAAACATTAGTATCGTAAGCGAATCCGCCACATCCTTCTGTTTACAAACTACGATTGTTCGATTTACGACCAATTTAAAGTGATCTCTGCCATCTTAACTGTTATTTATGTTGTTGTTCCGCAACCGCGTCTCCGCCTCGGCTGGTGTTTGAAGTTATGTCATGTTGACATTGCGCGTGTCAACTTTGCGCGCGCAATTAAACGCAGCAATCGGTGATTTGCGAATTTTATCCTTTTTAAACATCTTGTTTATTTTTATTATTGCACCCTAAATGTGCTTTATAAATGTGTAAATATCTTAATCACGTTTTTTTATATTTATAAAATAAAGTAGGTTTATAATGTGTGTTTACCGACTCCCGCTGTTGTCTGTGACTTATGAAAGTTTTATCGTAGATAATGTTTTCTTTTGTTTATTGTAATACATACTTTATTTGTTTACAATATTTTTGTATGTCTCCAGTGTGATAACGAAGAACTTTCTTTTGGTTAGATACATTTCAATACTGCCGACAATGAAGTGTTTAAAATGTTTTCCTCGATGTTATTTTTAATATATGACTACTGTCATTTACGTATACGCATTACGTATGTTTGGAAAGAAAGGAATGGTCTGTTTACTGCAATATACCTACAATGATTATTAACTACAGTTGCATTCGTTTTTTAGGTACGATTTTTTATACTAAAGCTGCGTCTAAATGTTTACAGTAGTCGTTAACCTTTCGTCATTCACTTTTGAGCGTGTAAATAAAACTGGAAACAAATACTTCACTGGGCACTACAGCTCAAAAACGTTTAGTCCTTCAAGCCGGACCTTTCATAAATATTTGCCCCAAGACCCAGACATCGGCCCAAACATCCTAAAACAATAAAATTCACACCTGCCACAACATTGAGGCCATTAAACCTTTTTCCTGACCATCGCGCACATTCGTCGTATCGACATTTAAAATATATTAAATCCGAGGTTATTCACGTGGTAATTGCTAAACTAGTTACATATTCATAATAAACAAACATGCTTTAATTAAATGCTGTTATTATTTTTTTTTTCAACATGTCGCGTGTTTTCATGAAGAACGCAAACCGCAACCGGTATTTACGTTCGGTCACGTATGTGGTCTAATTGCATCACGCTAATCATTATTACGCTTTATGTTGGTGGTAATTAGGACGGTTGTCATTGGGTAATTAGGGCAGTAATCGATAGCCCAGTTGAAAATGGAACGGACTGTCGAGAAATGTCCGCGGGTTCAATATTAAAGTCACACCTCTGATTTTTCCAAGTGTATTCTTTGTTATTTATCACTGAATAGTAAGGTAAGTTTATATTCAAGAAATCCACAGAACTGTAATTTCGAAGGCATGTGATATCTGTCAACCTGCACTATGCCATCATAATCAACTAGGCCTAAACTCTCTTAGCTGAGAAGGGCGCATATGAGCTAAATACTAGAAACCTTTTATCCAATCGCAACTTTACACCTTTTGTAAGGATCGCGGGTTGAACCTGGATGCGATTGGCTCGGAACCGACAAAGGTGGCATGATGTGAGAGAGGCCTATGGCCAGCAGTGGGACTCTACAGGTTGTAAATAATGATGACCTTTTGCAACTTATACTTTACACTCGAAAGGCACGAAGCTAATAGTAGAACAGAGCCAATAACCCCAATTATAAGGCTATCTCCTACTGACCTGGTTTTTCTGTGTCCATTACCCAACTGCTACATTTTACATATTCACGCCATAAATCATGAGATTATGGCGCGTAAAAGCTGCATTTTTTCTGTATCGTAAATAATAAAATTCTATTTTGTCTATGGCATGTTTTTCTCTGCACATAAACATCGATATGGAGTTTATGTATTTCAGTAGGAAGCTTTTGCAATATTCTGTAAATCTTATGTAATATATTTTTTAAATAAAATGTGAAAGGTATTTATTAAAATCTGAGAAATGTATTTTTTTTTATATCTTACCTCTGACCTAGCCAGTAGCAACAATGAAAGCTTAAATATGATTCTGTTTGATTAAAATTCTATCCTCAAATTTACTACTTCACATTCCAATGATAATAAGTAATAACGATAATATAATTTAAATAATATAAAATAGTTACCAACCGACTAGGCATTCTGTGACGTCAAACAAAAAACCCTAAAAACTTTGCCTTTTAAAAAGACACTGACCGTCAACAATTTCTATATTCAAAAATTGTTGAATGAAAAAGTAATATGTCGGTTACGTATTTAAATGAGCGCGTACGCACGTCGCGTCCCAGTTAGTAGACGGGCGCCGGGACGCACGTGCTACGCACCGGATGTGTGGCATTGGTGCGTAGTGCGTACAGAGACGCGCCCGCCCGACGCACTGTCGCAATCTATATCGCGTTGTGCGAGGCGGAATGTTGATGTTTTGGTCTATTGTATGCGTATTTTTTGTATGTACGGCTTTTTGCTTTGTTCCATTTGCAGCAATATAGGACAGTGTCTATAATTTTGGCGTCTACTTTTATTCGTAAATGTAATCCTAATGAAATGATCCTAATAAAATGTACCTTTCACATTTTATTTAAGAAATATATTACATAAGATTTACAGAACATTGCAAAAGCTGCCTACTGAAATACGTAAGCTCCAAATAGATATTTATGTGTATATAAACACATGCCATATGTAAAGTTATAAAGGTATATAATACTATTAATTTACAAACAAAGCAGGACAGTTAAGGCGATACCTCAAGGTCCATTTTCATACATTTTGTTTCACCTTTAATCTGGGTAACTAAACAAGTATTGGCAAGTAAAGAATTTAAATTCACGTCTAGTTAGTGATTAGTTCTCGCAGTTGAAAGAAAAACGTAAAAATAATTAATAATCATGGATATTTCGGCCTTTAAAATTTAATATGACGAAATTATACGCCTTAATATGCAATTTTTACTGTCATTCTACCAGTGACGAAGGATCCATAAAACCCGGTCCTTGCCGGCTTGTAGAATTTATATAAAATCTTATTATCATTAGAACGATTTGCTGTCTGCGTTCATGCATATTAGTACCTACATGTTGTGTTGAGTTCCCTTTTGAAAAATTTCATCTTTCGCCACCTATATCTACTATCCGCAATCTAGTGAATTGTCGACGTTACACCTTTTTTATTTTATTTTACGAGATACCTTGAAAAAGATTAACGTTTACCTTATGCCGACTACAAGGCTTACAGGTATTTCAAACATCAAAACCTCGGAACGTAAACTGTCTCCATATGGAAACTGTATTTATCTTAAAACATTTACACGGGTAAATACATCTGATAATTGCAATGTTGTCTGGCGGGGAAAACCGAGCGTCAAGTTTTATTAATAAATGCTTAGGTACCTAGTTGTGGCTAATTGGCTCGCTAAGAGGTCTAATATTTGCAAATTCCTTTTTGGCAAATGTTTATCAATTTCAAGTTGTGTTATCCTCAAGTTTTATTTTATTATAATATTCCGTTATGGATACAGAAGTTTTGAAAATGGAACACTTCCTTAATATTTTGTTGATAATCGTAATACTAATAATAAGCGGCGATAGCCTAGTTGGGTGTGGAATGGACTGCCGAGACGAATCTCCGCAGGTTCAAATCCTAAGGGCACAAACCTCTGACTTTTCTAAAAAAAAAAAACATGTGTGTATTCTTTGTGAATTTATCGTTCGCTTTAACGGTGAAGGAAAACATCGTGAGGAAACCTGCACATCTGAGAAGTTCTCTATAGGTATTTCGAAGGTGTGTAAAGTCTACCAATCCGCACTAGGCCAGCGTGGTGGACTAAGGCCTCCCTCTCAGTAGTAGAGGAGGTCCGTGCTCAGCAGTGGGCAAGTATATAATACAGGGCTGGTATTATTATTATTAATCGTAATATTGAGTCGTTGAGTACAGTGTCTCTTCATTGTCGTAACAAAAAAAAACAAATTTTAAAGTGGTCCTAAAGATGAATGAAGAGACATTCAATGTATTGATCTGTTAATTAAAAATAACTTGTCATTTAAGACCTAGTTTTCAACTGATACGACTTCGTTTATTAAATAATACTCAGCTGTCAAAAGCGTCATATGCTGCGACTTAATAAAATTTAATACGACGAAATTTTAAAGGCCGAAATATCCATGCATATTAATTATTTTTACGTTTTTCTTTCAACTGCGAGAATTAATCACTAACTAGACGTGAATTTAAATTCTTTACTTGTCAATACTTGTTTAGTTACCCAGATTAAAGGTGAAACAAAATGTATGAAAAATGGACCTTAAGCTATAACCTTAATAACTGTTTATTAAATAGCAACGATCTTAAGATGTCGACTTTAATTTGACAGCGTCTCAGCTGACATCGCACTTCAGAGCGAAATTAAGTTACATCTTTTAATACGGCCCTTATAGTATTCGCAAGTAAGACTCGAGAAGCCTTTAAAGGAAAATAACCATAAAAATCAATGAATGTAAGCAATAAAATTTGAATCTATTAGGAAACATAAAGTAGATCATGTCTGCGCTCTTATCTGACCCACTTGATAATGATGTTCTGGGATACAGGTAGGGCTGTCACGCAAATCGACAAATGGAACTAAAACGGACTTTAAACTGATTTTACTTGTCCAACGTTTAAAACTGCAAGCTAAACATAAAAGAACACAAGTCACTCGAATTTACTTTTTTATTATGAAGATAACTATGAACGCCTCTAAGATTTTTCTTATCGCTTACTGGCACACGACCAGAACCTAAATACGCATTTGATTGTTTTGTCTAACCCGAGGATGAATGTCGGGGCTATTCTTTCAAATTCTTACCTCTTCATGGTATTGGCACATCGTCAAGGATAATGCAATAAGGAAAGCGACGCGACGAATAACGTCCAATTTAGATTGATACCTTTTTTTTGACACATACGTGGTATTGCAGTATCCCGGGTATAAATTTTACATTGAAAAAAGTGCTGAATATAGATCCGCGAGCAAATCTCACTATAAAAATGTATAACATGATAAATTACTCAATCTCTAAAATCCTAATAACAGTCACACACCAACGTAGTCTCTCGAGATCCCTGACTGCCGGCCGTCGCTTGTCACTTGTCTTTTCAACATTATCATTAACATAAAATGTTCATAGTTAAACAATAAACTTTCAAGTAAATAATCTCATGTAAACCTTGTCATAGGCACAAGTATGTACGCGTACGTGATTAATAAAGATTTTTATTATTTTATTATTCCGTATAAAAACCCGTTTATGACAGCCCTAAATAACTCATACGCGATGCTATCGCGTACGTGTTGGGCGCGGCTAAGAATTCGCAATGCGTTTATCATTCCGCGTAACGCAGTGATCATTACATACCGATCCGATGTATAATATACGACAATAGTAATATTATAAAGACGGGACATGTAGATTATAAATGTGATTTTATTTTTTAAAGTTCTGGACAGTTATATTAGCGCCATGAGTGAAAATGACGTATCTACATAAATTTTTATACGGAGGAAAAAAAGCAGATACGACTTTATGCTGATTAAGAATAAGTATTTGAAATAAATTTTGAAAAAAAATATTAGATACGTATCTTTACATGATAACGGTAGTATAATCGAGGCCATTTTTATGTGATTGGTAGGCGGGGACACATTTTAATCTTTAAACGAAATTTATACGATTAACCAGGCTGTTCATCATAATATAGGCTTGTTGTATTTGTCCACTGCTGACCACAGAGCACTTCAGTTTCACCTACCCTCTGTCTAGAACATTAATAATCTCCTGATTAACTGGTAGCTCATTGATGACAAACATGTCGCCAGTCGATGTGCCACTTAACCACTCTAAAATGTTTCTCCGAACTACCTTAAAGTGGGAGGGGAATGAAGTGTAACAGAAGTGAATGATGTATAAAATTCAAGAGCGGCTGTATTGTAAACAAATATATCATCAATAAGTGATAAATAATTCATCGCCCCAGCAGACGCTGGCGACATGACTCGCGTTCAAGATTATGGCGCTAATTCTCTATGAAGAATCGCCTTGATTTCACAAGGTTTCGAAACAAGGAATCATGGATTAATGAAGGATGGTAACACGGAGGTCATGAACCGAACCCATCCGATGCTATGTCTTTTTATAAAATACCTTAGCGAGGATTGGATCCTCCAGATAGAATTGTCGTAAGGAAAGCGACAGGACGTAAAGCTAAATCCAATCCTACTCGCTTAAACGGTTTTAAACGTTAAGTGTTAACGTTAATTACATGGATAGTGGAACCCCAGGTCTTAGATAAGTCGAAATAATTTCTATTCTATTCTCGTTTTACAGTTTGTTTTTTCATATGTATCAGGTCACTTTGAACGCATGGATAAAATAACAATATGTCATACCCATGCAGAAACATATTCTAGTCTCAAGGGACATTGGTAAAGATGGATTGTATCCAAATTAATTAAATATTTACTAAATATATCGGACTCTCCTTTAGAACAACCACTCACTGAGGATTCTAAAGTCATAGAGAATACAATCCCAGGTTAGCGAACCGTTATCTGATAATGAATGAGCCACGAAGTACAGTGCTAATGTGTCGCGGGATGATCTCATCATGTTTATATATGCAATTATCAATAAAATGCGACAAAATGCTGTCTGGACTACTTAAAAAATATTATATTAATATTCATGGCCACGTAATATGATGTATCCTTGAAAGGGTGGGCAGCACAAGAAGTCGCGTGTGCATTGTGATCGCTTGTTATTATTCTTTTGTTTTTATTATGCCAGTATAGGCAGACGAGCTAGCGGCTCGCCAGATGGTTTTTTTTTTAATATGTCTTTATTTCTCTGTTTGTTACATTGTTGTTCGATACAGGTGTGAGGGGGAAGCGAGTTTCCGCTATTTGATACGTAGCGCCCCCCCCCCCGCTCGCCTCATGGTATGCACCGCTGCTCATGGACTCGGTGATACGAGGGACACAAACAAGCCACTGCTTACCAAATTTATTGACAGCTACGGTGGTCTAGTAGTATTCCGTACACGGTACGAGTACGACCACCGCGCTAAGGTCCTGGCTTCGAATCCCAGCTCGGGTCAAAAATAATTGTGACTAGTATTTTTTTTTAGTACTGTGAATGACGAGACGACCTTGCCTGATGGTAAGCGATACGACCGCCCATAAACAGTAGAAACACCATCCAACACCTTGATATACAAAATATTGTTTGGTATTCCACTGCGCTCGCCATCCTGGGACGTGAGATGTTAAGTCTCATTAAGTCCAGTACACTGGCTACAATGTTCTTCAAACCGGAACACAACAATGACTACACACTGTCGCTTGGCGGCAGAAATAGACATTGCGGTGGTATCGACCCAGGCGGACTCTCACATATGAGAGGCCTACCACCAGTAATTTAAAGTCGTTTCTGTAATATTTCCGACGTAAGACCGTTACAAACTCGGGAATGATGCTCAACAAAACAATATCGACCGTTACGTATCACATTTAATGCAGAACTGACAGCTGTAATGTTCCTAGCTTATTATCCACATTTGACATATACATTAAAGTTTCATTTGTGCTAAAAAGATATATCCGACAATTGAACAATATTCAGCGAATATAATTGTGATTTCAGAACAATTTGTCCCAATTCAAAATAATACGTAGTTTCTATAATATTGGAATACGTTGAAGATAAATTTATGTTTATGATGCTAAAAGTAAATCTGTGATAAGGAATTATTTTTAACTTCAAAATGGTCATTTTTATCGTTCTGGTTACAAGATTTAAAGATCACAATATCGCAAGAAAAGGAATATGAATATACAATAAGTTAAAGAAGTATAACTTTTCAACTGTAATTGTATACAATAGAGATATCAAACCAATCTTCTCATATAAAATTACACTGGTAGGTCTCTCATATTTGAGAGTCCGCCTGGGTAGTCACCACCGCAATGTCTTTTTCTGCCGCAAAGCTGCAGTGTGTAAACACTGTTATGTTCCGGTTTGCAGGACATTGTAGCCAGTGTAGCTACGGGATATAATGAGACTTAACATCTCATATCTCAGGATGGCGAACGCAGCGGAATGCCAGACAATTCTTTGTAATTCAAGGTGTTGGATGGTGTTTCTACTGCTTATGGGCGGTCGTATCGCTTACCATCAGGAGAACGGCAAGCTCGTCTCGTCATTCAAAGCAATAAAAATACCATTCCTTTGTTATAAACTACTTTTCCTTGAAATAATGTATGTTCATCTAACGAAGAATATTCACTCCTCTCTAAATTGTCGTTGCGTCACCAAATTCCTAGCGTTTGCGACACCCCCTACAGTAGACTCGTGATATGTTGCAACTAAACAGTATGACGACGTGTGTAAGTTTTGAAACACGATTATCGTATGGTGACATACTATACACTATGTTTAGTGGATGTATTTTTGTAGGGTTGTATAGAAATGGTAAAAAATAGGTATTAAATTAACAAATAATGTAAACAAATACTAATGTCTTTTCTGTGTGATAATTTATAACGCATTTAAGATTAAAATTTATGTTATGCTATGAATTTGCAGCGCGCATTCTGTCAATCGCTAAAAGTTATATAAAATTAACATTTTCGTTAAGTTTTTTTTTAAATTAACTAATTTTCCGCGTAATTTTTTCTTTCATAAGCACCTTCAACTGATAATAACAAACACAACAAAAGAAAAATAATGAAGTCGGTCCAGCCGTTCATGCGTGATGGCGTGACCAAGGGAAATAAGGATTCAATTTTATATATGTAGATATTTTAGAACTTTTTAAGAAGAATCGGGCTATCCAATATTAAAAGTTTCACATAAATCAATAAGCTTACCAGCCGTCGATATGTGTATAAATAAGTTCATCAGAACGCAAAATAGAAAGTCGAGTGCCGAATATTCGCTCCTAGGACCACCCGGCTAGGCGTACATTCACACTTCGTGCAAACGTGACGTGATAATGGCTGGTTCGTGAGATGCGTACGAAGTACTGTTTTGATCGCTTTTTTTGAATATATTGAGAAAATAGATAACGAAATTTAATGTTTGTTTCATACACAGTAATGCTTTTTCTTGGAAATACAACGTTTTAATTTGTATACACATAAAACATGCTATAGTCAATTTTCTTTTGTAAAATATAAATAAATTGACTTAGGACAACAAAGAAATACTTTTTGTCACTGTCACGTGGGAAGCCTTAATGTCAAAAAAATCTAGTGAAATCTTTCTTGATATTCTTAAAAATATAACCTAACTACTATGTTGTACAGTTGTTTATAACAAATTAAATCGAACAACAATTATTCTTGCTTTTAAGTGGTGAGAGAAACATGCCGCTGCCCTGTTGGTACTCGATACGACCGCCCATAAACACAAATTTTAATTAATTACAAAGTACTGCGGGGCGTCCACTGCATTCTTCATCTCGTGCCATAATTAAAGACTAAACAACCATAAACAAAAAAATACAACGAATTCCTACTTTTATATTCGTTTCATAAAGAGCATGAGTTATGAATACACGGTGTTGTCCACAGGCGATGGTGGCGTGCTACCCCGGCTCCGGCAGCCACTACGTGAAGCACGTGGACAACCCCAACAAGGACGGCAGGTGCATCACCGCGATCTATTACTTGAATCTGGACTGGGACGTCAAGAGGTGCGGCGGGCTGCTCAGGTAGGAAATGCTCTTTGAACTCGTATCCAATAGAGTAGTGTCTAAATCTAGGCTATTTTTATACGAGTGTGGATATTTGGCCCCACTGCACCTGATTGTAATTGGAGTAGGGGCCAATAGAATGTTGACTGATGAGAGATGATTAACTCTCGGCAGGTCGACACAATTATGCCGGCCTGTTCGAACAGGATATACAAAGACTGACCCCAGAACACGAGAAACTTGCGTGCGATGGGTGGATATAAAATATATCCTACTGCCAGCAGCAATTCGTTATCCGAAAGAACCGTAAACATCATAAAAAAGAGGGAATTCCATACAGTTAATAGAAAGAGATGCTCTTACGAAATCGTCACGTCACCAGGCAATAACGTTGCTTGCGTAAGAAGACTCAGAGTCATCATCGGCTACAAGAAGCCCATTACTGAACATACCCCTCTCTAAAGATTACCAAGCGGACCTGACAAAAGCGGCCTCTATAATATTGCAATATAAATAGTTCCACCCCTTATGTCCAAGACATTCTTGAACAGGAGTGATGGACATTTAAATTTTTCTATACGTCAATGTTCTTTGTTATTCCAGGGTGTTCCCTGAAGACACTAACCAGGTGGCCGACATAGCGCCGATCTTCGACAGGATGCTGTTCTTCTGGTCAGACAGGCGGAACCCGCATGAAGTCCAGCCCGCCTACAGCACGAGGTACTTAGATTACGTTGTTTATGGTACTTGGTGTATAGAAATTTCGACAAAATTATAACAGGTTGACGGTAGTTTTCAATATACGATCCCTATCTTAATCTTCGATCCCCTGAATGAACCAATTAAAATAAGTCGTTTGTACGCATGTCAAAAAACTTTGTTCTGATTGGTCGATTTGCACGTTTTTTTTTTATTCTTTTTTATTTTAGAGACTTTTAGTGACATTTCCACCATGCCAGCCCCATCATACCCTAAACATTATCTTTCTATTCTAAATTACTAATAAAATTATAAATAAGTATAGCGGCTTCAGATAGGGGTTCCGAGAAAATACCCCGGTAGGCACCGACGTCTAACAAATTGATATTAAAAACATTATTCAAAGCTCGATTTGCACGATGGAATAAAAAAGTGATTAGGATCCTTTATGGAAAAAGGCGCAATTTAAACACCGACTCCAATATTGCTGACCAGGGCCCTTATTATCTATCTCACACTTTATTTTGACAGTGCGTAACAAGCACGCAACACAACGCGTCATGTTTAGGACTATAGAGATTTGGCTTACAGAATACCATTCCACGCACATTTCTCGAAGATAACATGACACGGCCGCGTTACGCGCTTACACTATCATACAGAATAAGGGTCTAGTATATATGTAGGTGATGTTAAATATTTTTTTGCGTTTCAGTGGTTTTTGAAGGTGGTATAATTTTTTATTAAAACATATTTCACACAAAAAACAAAATCTATAAATCTAAAAAACTTATTAATTAATTTCTAATGATGGTACAATCCACACTATTGTCCACATATTAATTGTAAATTAAACAACGGTCCACAACACAAATCCATTCTTAGATTATAAAGAAATTTAAACTACTTAAGTACATTTTAAGTAACTAGCGAGTCAAGTAATTATGAATTAAATTACGCAGTTATACATATTGTAACTGTAAACTGTCCAACAATTTTACTTATACTTATTTGTTAAAAAATTACTAATTCCACTTGCCCAGCGACCCAAATGGTTATGGCCTCCGAAACAGTCGTCCAACTTTTTCTGTCCGGTGCCAGCTCAGTTACTGGCTTGAAGCTCTTGGCCTCCGAAACAGTCGTCCAACTTTTTCTGTCCGGTGCCAGCTCAGATACTGGCTTGAAGTTCTTGGCCTGCGAAACAGTCGTCCAACTTTTTCTGTCCGGTGCTAGCTCAGTTGCTGGCTTGAAGCTCTTGGCCCCGGAAACAGACGTCTGAAACTTTTTCTGTGCGGTACTAGCTCTCCATTTACTGATTTGAAGCGGGCGCAGGTCATCTCTCATATCCCTCCAGCGGTACCTAGGTCGTTCCACTAACCGTCGACCTGTTGATTGTATTATTTAACATAACTTAATGCCAACCTTATTAATGACTTGACTGTTTACACTATTACATCAAACAATTTAATGATATCAACAAAACATTAAATCAGATAATTGTCGAGGGAAGTTGTTTATTTATCAATACGACTGATGTCACACATGTGTCATGAAGTTATTAAACTTTAAATCACGGCAGCATAGTATATATTTATGTGTGTAGGCGCTTACGTAAACAACTATTTGAAGTTATATTTCTTTTGGCGCATTAGGGAAAAATCTACTTCTGCTTGGCGTTATCGCAGCCTAGGTGCCAGGGTCCGCCTTCCTACTGCACTCCTTCCATGTTGTCCGGTCTTTTCATCCTGCTCAGTGAGACCATTGACGCTCATATCTTCCCGGAGTACGTCAAGCCAACGCTTCTTAGGAAAAATTATGAGATTAAAATTTTAAGATGCGCGCGCGCACGGTCAAGATATGTTGACACCATGAAATTAGCTAGTCAAGATTTTAGTTTCCTATTATTAGTGTCGTTTTCCTTTAATATTAAATAAGATAGCAATTTTGAGTATACTTATTAAATGTTGATGTTTCTTTTCCAGATACGCCATCACCCTATGGTATTTTGATGCACAGGAAAGGGAAAAGGCGTTGAGAAACTACAGTGAGTATACTTTATATTACATAATATTATATATTATCATATTACATACGACATAGAGAGGTAAAGCGCGGCGTCGACTAGATCAAAACTCAAGCACGTCGAATCGAAACGCTTTTTTTTTGAATACGTGATGGTTCGGCTCGACCCGCCGCGGCGTGTTTCTAATGGAAGACGTTCTATAAGAAAATAGTGTTACTCGCGGTTTTACTTCTTGAAAAACCTTTTCCGCTATAAAAGTCTCTAGGTTACTGTAGAATCCACAGCGCCTTCTGTACGACGCCATCATTTTATAAATTCCCGAGATAAAAAGTCTATATGGTAATCCAAGACGTCTAATGTCTATCCGTGTGTTGCATTTCATCCAAATCCGTTTGGCAGTTTCTACGTTTACTTCGTACATCATACAAAAAAAAATCACAAAATTGCATCTATATTGACATGAGTAAAATAACATGTGTAGGCGAGATAATGCACCTCGACTTAGCGAGCCTAGTCGACGCTCGTCATAAAACAAATACGCAATATATTTAATCCTAGGATGCCATAAATTATCAGAAACCCCAATTCCGATCAACTCACGGGATTCTTTTATTGAAAACTTTCACATTTTAAATATTAATAACGGGAAACATCTTGCTTTAATCTAGAGCCAGATTTAACAGAGCGACATCTAACGGGATCCTCTCGTACTACTTTTGCCACGGTTAAAAGGCTTATAAATAATGTAGTAAAATTGTATTTACCAATAACTTTGGTTCTTTACAGTACTTTCGTACATAAATTTTCGTAATATATATTATGTATATATACATATATATTATTTCTTTAACAACTTGTCGAAACAAAACAATGAATGTACAGCAATGAGTAAGATGTGATAATGAGTCGACCGCAGCCGTATAATAAAACGTATGAATAATTATAAATATTTTGCACGGACGATGCGCGTGCGCACAACGAATGCATTGTTTGATTTATCGATTGGCGAAAATTTTATTCTATCCGTAATAAGTATGCTCTTTGTGTTAGATTAGATGTTACAATATAAAATGCGAATGATAACATATTTTCGATTTCTATCATTTGGAATGTTCTCGAAGAAAAGCGACCAATTAGATCGAGTCTCTTATTTATGGTTTATGACTAAATTGAAAATTGATATTTTAGGTAATGAAGTAAAGTCTTCTATACTAAAAGCTGGCAAATAAGATACTTTAAAGGGCTTTTTAAAATATTATTTAATCATTGATATATGGGGCTGTATCCAGCAGGAGGTACATTATATTACTTTTGGAGGTTTATGTAATTATGAGTAAATAATTCTTATTACAAATAAGCGAAACCGATAGAAATCGGGTTACATGGGCCTTTCGCCATTGATTCACATGCACTTACACATATTATGTATGGCTCCTGCATGCGGCTTCGCCCGTATCACCTGTGGGGTTCAAAAATAGCCTATAACGCTCAAAGAAAACGTTCCTTCCTATTGAAAGAATTTTCACATTCTGATCAGTAGAGATTACTCAATACATCAAAACATACCACTCTCCTAATTGTTGAGAGGAGGATGAGACATCCTCTTACAGTGACCGTTCTCAGCCGAGGTTCGTAACCCGTCAGTGGTTTGCCCTCAGAATGGTCTGTTAATTTTCAAGGGTTGCGAGCGCCTAAAGCTCTCATCCGAAATTTCGGAGTGTTTGTATTAGCCGATCCTTGTCAGGTTAACAAACGTAAGTGATGTTCAAAAAAAAACTTTACTTTTTACAATATTAGTATAGATACCAGTGGCGAAGCGTCCTTACAAGCCGATTCCTACCGGCTTCCCTTTTAGGTTTATTTACGACTATATTAGTTTTGTTTTCTGTTAAATTAGCCGCGATTTGTTATCTAAGGCCATATATTGCCTTGGGTTACCTTTTGAAAATTTTCACCCGTCGCCACTGATAGATACTCCCGCAGTATGTACGCACCTTTACAGCCATTAGGAAAAGCTAAGGCTACACTCAAGGCTGGTCAAAATTATTTCTGTTATGTCATTCAGCAATTATAGAAATAGCATCGCGAATGTACGGGGTAAGCCCCGCATCATTGAAAGGAGGAAAACGCACGCACTGATGCACCTGCACTATATATAGGATTATAGAACTGTTGCAAAACGCTATTCGCAACGAGGAAAATTGTACAATTATTGTTTATTTATGTTGTGTACGCACATTTTATTGTTGCGTTTAGATATTGCGTGTGATAAGATATGTTAGTAATGAAGATTAAAAACTTTACTGAAAGTGGTTAAAATTTACCATGATTTCCAATGAAAACGATAGGTTGTGACTGTGGGTCGAGTCGATAATCCAATCTCTGGATTTAAGTAAATACTTATTTAGAAATTATACCTTCTTGATGGCGTAGTTGTGTTACGGTACGACTGCAGTGCCGAAGTCTCGTGTTCGATCACTGAGTCGGGCAAAGTGATATTGGGTTTTTTCTACTCAGTATCAGCCCGGAGTCTGACATTTGTGCCCGATATGGAGATAGGCTCGCCCCCTATCACAAAGGAAATACGCACAACGAAACGTTAGTGCAGCAGTTGCGCCTCTGCCTACCTTTTCGGGGATGAAAGGCATGATTGTGTTCTTATTTAAAATACTCAATGATACCATGAACTTGTGGTGTTATTAAAACGCCCGTAATCAGCTGATTCGGTGCTGTTTGATACTGGATCTTAAAATCGATAATTTGAAGTAATCTCTGCCAAGATCCAACTTTCAAATAACATTGACATGTGTGTATGAAATAGCGAGGATCTTAGGGCGGTGACTTTATTTGACAACGTTTCAATTGACTTCCCACTTCAGAGTGAAACTGAGTTGGGTTATAGGAGCCAATGTCGATATTGGCCGAAGATTTCAATCCCAAATAGATGCGGTTTTTTCGAATCATTATTTAGTACACTGGTTACCAGATGTCATAGTTTTAGTTCGCTATCATCTAATTAAAAACTATTTATAATAATTTCTTATGTTTAAGCGAATGTTAGACATTGAAATAAAACTATTTACGGATTTTATCCATCAGTCCGCCCCGTGACCATTAAAGCGTAAAGTCTTCGAAACGTCTAGTGAAAATATAATATAAATAATCGCGATAAAATCCGTAAAATCATTTTATTTCCAAATTTGTAATCACCTCATTAGTAATATTGATAATGTCACAAAAATAACTTGAAACATATTTTATTATCTTCAGAAAAACGCGGGCAGCCGTCGTCAAGCAAGTGATGCACGTGACGTCACGTGGCTTGCATGGCCCGGATCCAAGCCGCCACGGCCCTAATCCAAGCCGCTGCAGTCCCGGTCGAAGCCGCCGCGACCACGCAGCGATACGAAGCAATCAGTCCTAGAACTAGTAAAGTCAAAAGATAATATCTCACAGCGCGATGTTTTCCAAATTTGTATAAAATTTTTGTAAGCATATTTTATCAATCATAATCCAATAACTAAGGCGATGGCGGTTGGTATTTGTATCAATAAATGACGTCACGTCGTCTAAAAAAATACATAAAACAATTTCAACCTTATGTAACGAACTCAAGATTTCATTTCCCGAATAGTCAAAACCTACTTCGGTCAATTAAAGCTATATTTATAGATGTTAATAGATTTTGATACTAATTCTAAACACAACTACACAGCCCTCATCTGCCAATTAATTACTGTTATTAAAAATACTTGATATAGCTCAAGTCTAATCTAATTTTTTGCAATGAATTGACAAATTTATTAGTCTCATAAGGATCATAATATGTGTGGCCAAAATGGGAACTAACATAGATCAAGTTGATGATTCCTATTGGTCAATACAAGAACTTTGACTACAGCGCCCTCTTTTATGTCATTCGTATTTCACGATCCTTTTTTGACTATTTCCTGACGTCAATGTTTTATTTTTATTTTAATCCAAACTCAATTTGTATTTATATTTTTAAGCCTGAATAGTATTATACCGTTATATCACACTACTAGATTATGTTCTGTCTGGTTAGTTAATGTTACGCCTTTTGTTGGTGCTTTTTGTGAACATGGATTTATCAAAATCAATAGAAAAGAAAATCAATCTAATTAGTAAGGTACATCATGTCAATCTGAACCTTATTTAAATAAGCAATATGAAATGAAAATGCATGTCGAAAATACAAGCACCAATTATTAAGCAAGGTGTATACTTGCATTGTAACAAGCCATATAAACCTACTCTTTAGTTCGTTTTTACTTTGAAGAAGTGAAATCCAAATAATGTTATGAAATGTAACTTATAACTCGCATTTTATATCCATATAGCTTAGAAAGCGTGATTATGTTTTTTTTTATTGTCTACTTAATGGTTGTTTGCGTGGATTACCTCAAATAGACAGTGGCTTTACCCGACGTGAGAACCTGGATGGACCTAAAAAGTTTCTTAATTTTCTGTTTCGCTCATATGATACTAAAAAGGTCCTCCGAGGTTCCTATATGGGCGAGGCTCCAGGCGTATACCCCTAAAATAGCCTCTGTAAATAAAAGTCATTCAGTCACAGTATGGAATATTTTGTGATTTGAAGCGGCATCATAGTAGCTCCGTTTTAGAATCCGAGATTTTTCTGCAGTTTTGGTTAATAATTTTGCTGGCAGTGTCTATTAGAGGTAACCTTTTTGGTTTGTCATCGCATCAATGCAGTGAACAGTGAGAATGGTTTAAGACTGAATACTATTCGAAACGTGTATATGAGATTCATCGACATGTACATTATTATTATAATTTATTTATCTACTTTGTATTTCACACCGTTTTGTATATATAATGGGAAAGAAATTATGATTGAGGATTTTCTATCTTATCATGTTTGAGTAAAGGCGATGTCATTTGTTACTTCGAATATTATGAGAGAAATGCTTTCGAACTATCTACGAGCTATCAAATTATTCGCTTTCTTATTAAACCTCTATTTTATATATAAGGCATGTAATGCATTATAATTATACTATATTTAATATTATTTCTCATAATATTTCGAGAGAGACGTCATTTGTTAAATATACTGCCACTTTGTCATTTCCCGCCTTTTTATACGTCAAAGTCCATGATGTACTCACAGCTTAGAGTTGTGTAGGACATGACATAAAAAAGAGTTTGTAAGAGTAGCCTCTTTTTAGCATTGAGCCGGTACAACGTCCTACTTCAAATGAGGCGAGGCGTAGTGAGGCTCGGCGCTTCAATGCGTATCTTACAGTATTTTGTAATGTTAACCCTCAAAATGTTTCCCTCTCGCTCGCGACTTGAAACGCAGTAACTTAATGCCCATTGTAAAATAACGTCCTACTGTAATTTGTAGCATGCGGTTCTCTACCTCACTGTCCTCGTCCTACAGTTTATCAGAGACGAAGAATAAGTAATGCGACTGCCGCGACATAAAATTTGAAGTAGTACAATATATAATTTTGAGCCACTCTTACATTTTGACGTCATGTCCCGGACAAATGTACCGCCTCTTGTATGTCCTACTCAACATTATCACAGCTTGACATTTCCTGTGTAGAAAGTCACAAATCTCAAACGTTTTTAAACGACTGATTGGAAATATAAAATAATTACCTCAAACGAGAAATAAAATACAAATTGGTGTAAATAAGTGTAACTGAGCGAAATACTTACCGCGAAGTGGAGTGTAAAAAGTATATAGTATTGAATTTTATACAGTTAGATATAATTAAATTAAGCATACATCTGTCGTATTTTAATTAGTATCGTAAGTATAAAGGATTGTGTAAAAATAATACTTTTAACTTGTGTGATGTTACTTGTTAATTATGATTTTGTATTTGCAACGTTTGTAGTTCTGTCCGTTTTAATATTTAGACCAAAATTGTTTTGTTTGCGGCGCATTATAGGACAGAGCCTCGTATTAAAGTTTACATTTGAAATGGAATTCTTTTATTTATAGTTTAAGATATCCTTGATCCTGTTTTATAAAGCTAGTATTTTGAGAAAAACACGTTATCTGTTTACAATGAAAACCCTTGGAAAACACTACGAGTAGTACATTCCGCGTGACGAAGAAAAAAAATATGTTGGATTGGCTATTTGAAAAAAAATTAAAGGTAGTGTAGTTCGGCCAAATGCAAAAAACAAACATTATGATTAAGTTATAAAAATACTCTTCTTCTCCTTGGCGTTATCGCAGCCTAAGTGCATGGGTCCGCCATCCTACTGTGATCCTTACATTTCGCCTGGTCTTTTGCATCCTGCTCAGTGAGACCATTGACTCTCATATCTTCTCGGAGAACGTCAAGCACACGCTTGTGCCGTCCGCGGGTACGTTGAGGCACAGGCATTTGCGACTGACATACTCCTGTGGTTTTTTAACACGTGACCATACTATCTTAGGTGGTATTCCTGGAGTTAATCCACAACATTAATTCAGTTATAAAAATACTACAACATATACAGTCTCACTTAGAACACAAATTAACCCGATCAGCTGTAATTCAAAACCCGTCATCTTACCTCTTAATAAGGGTTAAACTAGGAACCGTTGACGTTTTTGACACCTTAAGCAATTCTTAACCATCTTTTAACGCCAAAAAAAGTTTATAAGTAAGACTGTTAAATACTTACCTCTGGCGTAAAGAATAATTTTAAAATATTTGAAATAATGTCAGTCAAAATGACAAATAATTTAATCGTGATTTCATAAAGTCTATGGTATTATTTTGATAAATCATTATAATTTTTTAAGTGTTTAATTTTTAACGGATTTTATATTTTGACGTTTCTTTGGCGATAAAATGTCGTTCTACCCACCTTCTGGAAGAACGTCGGACAATGGCGTGGAAGAAAAATGGCGGCGAGGCTTCGCCAATCGAGACTCAACGGAGAGCAGTGAAGTACGAAATAGAAATTATGTAAGTAATACTACGCATTGATTGGAATTGTGTCAAAAAATACCGTACGAAGGTATTTTCGTAGTTTGCTTTTAAAGAGCTCTAGCTTTAAAAGTTTTCTACACTAAGTATACGGGAGTAAATTCAAAGCATATAGTCGGCGATAATTAAATATCCAAAGGACTAAAATATTATAATATAATTTTTTATTTTATTTTAAAATTTTCCGAAATCTAATAGCTAATACATGCACAGTACATTTATAGGGAACTAAAGGCTAATTATAAGTTCTCACTAATGAATATTGATCTACTTTGAAAGAGGGAAGAAATATATGTGACACTTTATTTATAATTAATAGCATCTAGCAGTTATCATAGTAGTGCCTCTTTCAAAATAAAGGCACTTAAATCCGCTTAAGGCGTTTAGGAGTTATATCAAATAAATCGAAGTCTACAGCTGTATTGTTCTTATTGGTTCTTGCAGCCAAGTCGTTGCAACCAATGACCTCACTAAACTATTTTTGCAACAAAATATTATTGAGGCAACATTGTTCAGGGTGTAGGTAGACTAACAGATTAATCATTAAATATGATCACTCAATTAGGAGACGCATCCTAAACGAGCATGCAGACATGTAATAATAACATATATTTAAGGATTTTTGATATCATAAATCAAATAAAATTGGATGCATCATAGATACGATGGCACTTTGAAACAATCTTTGATTCTCATACTATGTTTATTTTTAAATGTTATAAAAACAATATTATTTACTGTCCAATTAAATGATTTTATATCAGACTAGCTGTTGCTCACGGCTTTGCCCGCGTAAAAAGTCCCTAAAATAATACGACGCCAGCACCATCTATTAATAAACGCCATTATTTCACACAGGAACAAATTACAGGGGTCAAAAGTAGCCTATGTGTTAATCCAGGACATAGTCTACCTGTGAACCTGGTTTCATCTAAATGTATTCAACTGTTTCTGCGTTTACTGCAAACAAACATCTAAACATTTTCACTAACTCGTATTTATAATATAAGTAATGTAATCTAAATAATATTATTTATCTATCTATTATTTATTTAATAAGTTTTATTTATAATGAGATTAACATAATATTGTCTTCTTTTATCCCAGTAATTTGTTCCCATGGGAAAAAAATAGATTTTTAATCAGTTTCTTTAAAAAGATGGCTCCGTACAAGTGGCTCTATGAATCGCTATAGTGATTCAGGGACTTTTGTAAGGAGAAAGGCATTTCAAAGCTGCAAAGGTGATAAAATTACTTATCTGATTTCTAAAACCATAAGGGCTATTGATACGGATTCTTCTAATAATTTATTGGAGTTGACACAATCAATTATATAAATCGGTTTTTTACAGGCCTATGCCGAATCGGATGCTACATCTCCCATACCAAACAAATATGGGTTTGTATACATCTATATTAAAGTTAAATATAATCTGATATAACTAAATATATTGCAACACACCTCAATACTTTATGTTCGTTAATCGACCTGACGGAAGAAACGGGATGCAAGATTAGCAAATCCTTTTGGTCTCAATGATGAATGATTAGGTAATGTTTCTACGCCATTATCTTTTACGACTTAATTTGCCTTGGCTGTTCCCACAAACACAATCACACCTTTATAACTGGCAGAGGTGCAACCTGGGCTCGCATTTCGTGTGTTCCGTAGGATGATATGATAGAGAGTGAGCCTATCGTAATATCGGGCACGAATTGCACACTGAGCAGAACAGCAAATATTACTATGCCCATCTCAGAGTAGAGAGTCAGTAAATGTACTAGATTCGTTCCGCACACAGTATATTTATGCCACCGAGGCAGTAGATATGAACTTGAAGAAGAGAAGGAGGAGAAGAAACCCGAGGACTTTTTTTTTAAATTTATAATAGATCTAAGTACCTGGCTATCTAGGCTAACTTAAACTAGACTAAAAAATGTCTTATGCCAACTAAACTCATTTCTCTTCCTTACAGTTTGCATTACTTCCAGTCTTCAATGTTTGCGACTATTCTGGAAGATGCCATAACAGAATTAAGAATTTTGGGTACGATTCGTTTTTTATGTAGATTGTAAAATTTTGGTGTTATAATTCACACCTCGTAAAATTTACATTATGTGCCAAAGTGGCTCGCAATTTATTCGTCACTATCTTTTAGTATAATAAAAAAAACTTAGGTATTTTCAGTAAATAGCGAAGCTTGTGTAATGTAAAAATTTGGTAACACCATCAAAACCCAAATACCATCAACAGCTGCCAACCTAATTTATCCTCTATTCTACCAGCGGAATGCAACAACGAAATGCGCGTGACAAAACAAACACGGACATAGACAAGTTACGGGCCGTCAAGTACTCCGTGATGCAGCCCGCGGTACAAGACGAGCTGGACGGTATCAACCGCTCCAACCTCGACGCCAACAACTACAAGCTCGATAAACTCGATAATGATAAGTCAGTAACAAACCAATATATTACCGCAGGCCACAGTTATAACAGCTAAAAACTAAACTAACTAGACGTTGGTGAGACTGCCAGCTTCCTCTGATAGAAGTGTCGTAGTCTTCGTCCATAGCCACCCCTGCGCGGTGCCGCCTGGTGTGGTCAGTCTCGTATGGGAAAGTTATAACGCCTTGGTTTTCAGCGTGTAGTCCAAATGTTTAGTGTCTAGTAATGAGAAAAGCAGTATCCAGCGAAAGGAAGACAATTTTAATATAGGTCCCATTGTGTGACTTGCTATCTTATAAAAGACAACGAAGATTTTGCCTTAAAACAAAAAGGTACAAAATAGCTTCCATCAATTAGAACGCACACATACCTTGGTTCTCAGGAAATACGTGACCGACGTTCTTCTTTCAACGTACTTGGACCTCTCCATGAATCGGAGCTGGCGAGCGCTGCAAGATAAAAACCAAGCGATATTAGATTTGTACAACAGGCGTGTCTCACTCGCTGAAGAGGAAACTAGGAATAGAATGTAAGAAAACAATTTTATGGAACTATCATAATTCGTCATTTAATCAATTTAATCGGAATATTACAATTCGAAGGCAACGAACGTGAAAGTTAAATATGTGGAATGGACAACTTTAATAGGTACGATCCAATGCTTTACTTTGCTTTTCGGGAAAATTGCAGCAGACTCAACAATTGTACCAAATACAAAAACATCCTTCCCATTTTTACGATGATTTAGCTTATATTTTTTGTTTCTATTCTTAGTCGGTGCCGTAGGAATATGTGACCTACGATCCCAATCCCTATTTTCGATTTTTCTCAAAAATGGACCAATCAGAACGAAGTATTTTTACGTGCTTACAAATGAGTTATTTTGATTGGGTAATTCTCGGAATCGTATTGAGGATTGAGATTGGGTTCATTTATGGGAAACGGCGGTTAGCCAAAAATCTTTTACATTACAGCACTCGCCGTGATCTAATGAGGCAGCTGAGACAGCAACGTAATCACATCAAGTCGGTAACATACGACACTGATGCCGTCATAGACAATCTGAAGACACAAGTTGAGGTAATTATAGCTGTGGTAGTTATTGCTTGTCATTCATTTATAAATTGTTCTATTACTGAAACTACTTATAAATTCGATATTTGGATGCTTACATAGGTCAGGGCTAAACATTCAGTGATAATAATGCATCTGACGACGCTATACTGTACTTTAAAAAATAGGTAGATGACTTGTATCCGCCCGTACAGCGACTATCGTTCAAACAGTGTAAAATCCACCATGATGGCCTACGTTTGTCACGATCCAGGATGCGATCGTGTCTATCCGGTTTCAAATATCCCAACATAATTGAGTCGACTGGTGTGGAATAAATATCTCTCATCAGTCAATCGGAGTGGGGACTCCACTTATTAGATGCAGTGAACACACTTTAACGAGCTCATATAGAAAAAAGAACGACGCCACGCTGAACATCTTTATTGATTATTCTAGGACGCAGCTCTGAACGCCGAGATCCGAGGTCGGTACGTAGATAACTGGCAGCAAGCACGCTCCGAACAACACGCACAGAAGATTGCCTACGTAGAAATGGGACCATCCGACGCGATAGAGTACTACAAACAGACCATCGACCGCGAGCAGAGAGTCCACACGGAAGTCGAGATGCTTATTAATATTAATATCAATGTGAGGGGGATCTGTTGAGCTTTAAGTGGAGTGAAGTGAAGTTTAGATTAACACTAAAGCTTGCAGAAGTTGATTTTCGTAAGCAATTTTTACCGTGTAAACACGGCAAGCTGACTTCTGCTAATTTTGAAGCTTGGAGGACTTGCGACAAGTCTTATAATATGTGGTGATTAGTGTAACGGCAGCTAGAAGTACATGGGCAATACTTTACTTCCGTTAGATCGAGAGTCAAGAAAATCATGTAATAAATTTTTATTTTCTTTATTTTAGGAGACACTTCAGAAAATTGAGTCTTGGATGAACAAATACGACAAAGATATAGAAGCACTTGAAATAAAAATACAAAAGAAAAAACACGAGCATGAGAAAATGGAAGAAAGAAGGCATGAACTGGAGAAAAGGGTTATTATTGCTTTTACTTATATCATGAATAATTCTTTGCCACAAAGAGTCATGAGTATAAACAAATTTGTGGATCCCCTTGAGTATTTAAGTATAAACTTGAGTATTTATAAAGGTTTAATTTTATGGCATGGCACCTCTGCTATGCTG